>NW_028322775.1:52500-54579 GCF_047325235.1 Durio zibethinus
TGATTCTTCCTGGGTCGATGCCCGAGCGGTTAATGGGGACGGACTGTAAATTCGTTGGCAATATGTCTACGCTGGTTCAAATCCAGCTCGGCCCAATAATTCGCTGATCCGCCATAACATAAAATGCCCATTTTTTTGTATTTTGTTTTCCAGAAAAGCCAAACAAAAAAATTAGGGAAGAATAAAAAAAGTCCAATTTTCTGATATATCCATGCCCTACCGCTATTTGTTTTTTATTTGTTCTATTTATTTGTTCCCATAAATTCTGACCTTGATAATGATCTAGATTCATATCAGGATCATTAAGTATAAAGTTTAATGAAAAGAAAGAGTAAAGTAAAGAAAAAAGACTCTTTTTTTTTTTTCATTTTAAAATTGATTATCGATCGATTTGGCAATAACGAAAGGATTACTAGTAACTAGTAATCCGCGTTGCTCTCACTAAAGCGCATACCCGTATGGATATCAATATATCACTCGCGCCTTTGTTTGTTACAACACGGCGATTCGAATCTAAAATTTAAATAGAAAATGGCTTGAATGAAATCATAAGAATATCTATGCTGTACACTTTTCTTTATTGCCCTGGGATTGTAGTTCAATTGGTCAGAGCACCGCCCTGTCAAGGCGGAAGCTGCGGGTTCGAGCCCCGTCAGTCCCGACGGATACAATAAAAAAAAAATACATCAATTGATCCCTCCATTTTCTGTGAAAGGGAATACAAATGAAAGAATTTCATTCCCAAGGATAGCCTTTTTTATTTATTTTTTCCTTTCCATTTTTTGTTGGGGTTTATTTGTAAACTATTTGTAAACGGTGAAAGTGGAAAAGCAGTCAGATGATACATCATCAGATGATTGTACAAGGAAGGCGGTAGATTATCGAAAAGAAAGAGTGGAAAAGAATATATAGAAATAAAGGAAAGGAATTCTTTTGATTGGGCCAGGAATCCAATTTTGTATTCGGTGTGGATAAAAGAGCTTCCTATGTTATACTATTCAATTCTCGACGGTGAATCGATTTGATAGCTTAGATATTGTTATTCATGATATTGATCCGATTCGATGTCATTGAAATGTAAGTCATCGCATTGAATTTACAAGCGACAAATTTATCATCTCTATGGGATTAAATCCCGAGTTATTGCGAAGTAAAAAAAACAATGAAATTATGGAAGTAAATATTCTCGCATTTATTGCTACAGCGCTGTTCATTCTAGTTCCTACCGCCTTTTTACTTATAATATACGTAAAAACTGTCAGTCAAAGTGATTAATTTGAATGAAACTTGACTTTTTATCAAGGATTTAAGAAAAAAAGGATTCCAATTTCACGTCTTAAATAAATTAAATAAAATGAATGGACTAGAATCAGCAGTATCCTATCAAACTCGATAGTATGGTAGAAAAAAAATATGAATCTTTCTACCATACTATCCATATCTATTATTGTAATGTATAAAGATACAAGCTTAATATAGATGAATCTACAATATGTATCTTCATACATGTCGATATCAATTAAATATATGTAATGAAATATATGTAATGTACATAGTATCTCAATTTTATTTCTTCGCTTGATCTATTTTATTTGTGTTGATTTCAATCAATCTGAAATAATTGAAAGGCAAGTCTTACGATTTTCTAATTCTTTCATTTCATGGAACCGATTTTTAATTTAACTTCTTTTCTTTGATCCATGATATGAAATGAGTCAATAAAGCATGGCATAAATAAAATTCCTAAAATAATAAATAAAACAGGGGGTAAGTGTGCAATATGTGACTACACTAAGGCAAGATCTTATTAAATAAAAGAACTACTTTTTTTCTCTTTGAACAGTAACAGTAAAGAGGGAAGGAAATAAAAACAAACAAATACAGAAAAAAAAAAGGGGGGGGGGTTCCTTGTCCCTCATTGTCCATATATAACTCTGGTAAGAGCTGGTTCATCAAAATAGAAAATTTAGGAAGAATTCTTTTTTTTTTTTAATAAATTGCCTATCATCCGTATCCCTTTTACTTTCGAAATACGAACATGGGAATTATTGAAATGTTTGTTTGATTTTGATTGAAAGG
>NW_028322776.1:0-10000 GCF_047325235.1 Durio zibethinus
AACAGCAAACAAACGAAACTAGACGATTCGATCAAACTGAATTGTTGGTTTGACTAAACAAACAGTTGTGGATGACTTGACAATGAATTCCAGGTCGAATCGACTAATCCGGTCTATTTTTCACATTCATAGGAGTTCGTCTATGTTTCTGCTTTACGAATATGATATTTTCTGGGCATTTCTAATAATATCAAGTGCTATTCCTATTTTGGCATTTCTAATTTCTGGAGTTTTAGCCCCGATTAGAAAGGGTCCAGAAAAACTTTCTAGTTATGAATCGGGTATAGAACCAATGGGCGATGCTTGGTTACAATTTCGAATCCGTTATTATATGTTTGCTCTAGTTTTTGTTGTTTTTGATGTTGAAACGGTTTTTCTTTATCCATGGGCAATGAGTTTCGATGTATTGGGGGTACCCGTATTCATAGAAGCTTTAATTTTCGTGCTTATCCTAATTGTTGGTTCAGTTTATGCATGGCGAAAAGGAGCATTGGAATGGTCTTAGTTCCTGAATATTCAGATAATAAAAAGAAAGAAAAAAGTAAAAATAATAATAACATTGAGTATGAATTCCATTGAATTTCCCTTACTTGATCGAACAACCCAAAACTCAGTTATTTCAACTACATTAAATGATCTTTCAAATTGGTCAAGACTCTCCAGTTTATGGCCGCTTCTTTATGGTACCAGTTGTTGCTTCATTGAATTTGCTTCATTAATAGGCTCACGATTCGACTTTGATCGTTATGGGCTGGTCCCAAGATCGAGTCCTAGACAAGCGGACCTAATTTTAACAGCTGGAACAGTAACAATGAAAATGGCTCCCTCTTTAGTGAGATTATATGAACAAATGCCCGAACCTAAATATGTTATTGCTATGGGCGCGTGTACAATTACAGGAGGGATGTTCAGTACTGATTCTTATAGTACTGTTCGGGGAGTCGATAAGCTAATTCCTGTGGATGTCTATTTGCCGGGCTGTCCCCCTAAACCCGAGGCAGTTATAGATGCTATAACAAAACTTCGTAAGAAAATATCTCGCGAAATCTATGAAGATCGAATTAGATCTCAACAGGGGGATCGGTGTTTTACTACCAATCACAAGTTTTGTCTTGTACGCAGTACTCATACTGGAAATTATAATCAAGGATTACTCTATCAACCACCATCTACTTCAGAGATTCCTCCTGAAACATTTTTCAACTACAAAAGTTCAATATCTTCCCACGAATTAGTGAATTAGGTAGGATTCAGAAACAGAATAACAAACAACGAATTAATCTTCATAAATTCGATTTCATCGTAAATGTGAAATACTTATCTTATACAAATTACAAATAAAAAAGAAAAGTGCGGGAGAGATAAAAAAGATGCAGGGCCGTTTGTCTGTTTGGCTAGTCAAACACGGGCTAGTTCATAGATCTTTGGGCTTCGATTACCAAGGAATAGAGACTTTACAAATAAAGCCCGAGGATTGGCATTCCATTGCTGTTATTTTATATGTATATGGTTACAATTATCTACGTTCCCAATGTGCTTATGATGTAGCACCAGGCGGACTGTTAGCCAGTGTGTATCATCTTACGAGAATAGAGTATGGTGTAGATCAACCGGAAGAAGTATGTATAAAAGTATTTGCTCCAAGGAGTAACCCTAGAATTCCGTCTGTTTTCTGGGTTTGGAAAAGTGCGGATTTTCAAGAACGAGAATCTTATGACATGTTGGGAATCTCTTATGAGAATCATCCACGACTGAAACGTATCTTAATGCCCGAAAGTTGGATAGGGTGGCCTTTACGTAAGGATTACATTGCCCCCAATTTTTATGAAATACAAGACGCTCATTGAATGATAAGAAACTAATTACAACTTCAAATATTCAAGGAATATTTGTACATTCTCTTCTAGCTCAAACGGAGGAATTGAGGTTTCATTCGTATTCTTATGGATAGGCTAATAAATAAAAAGAAATAAAAGACAATACATCATTGAAATTCTCGATTTTTGAAGATACCTTTTTATTTTATTTCGGACGAGCCGAGACAATAGGATGAACAACAAGGGTTCTATACCGTGAACTTTGTATCGCGCACATCACTTAGATGAACTCTAGAGAGTCACATAGAAAGGAATGAAGAAATGGAATATGAAAGAGAATACAAATAAATAAATGAAAGGGAATCGGATTCTATTTGTACTGTAGCTGAGATGAGTCTTGGTTATTTCTATCCTTGAACTCCTCTAGACCAGACTTTTGGTTGGGCCTTTCAACCAACTATTTTAATCTTTTTTTTTAATTAAATATGTATGAAGTATTAACATTCTTTTTGAATGTGAGGAGCCACAGCGTGAACAAATAAAAAAGAAGAGGAAAGATAATGAAATTTTTTTCTTTTACTACATTATTTATTTTTTTTACTACATTATAATTATAATAGACTCTTTGCTCATCTAAAAAATAGAAACAAAAAAAAAAAAAAAAATAAATAAAGAGAGGGTTTACTTCCAGATAGCTAGCTAGATAAGTATGTATTATGTCGATCTATATCAATTAATTTGTAGAGTAGATACTCATACAAATTAATCATACGCCGAGAACCAGATTTGAACTGGTGACACGAGGATTTTCAGTCCTCTGCTCTACCAACTGAGCTATCCCGACCATTACCGACGCATTATCCTCATAATACTAGATGACTTGGGTCTATGTCACTTAAAAATGAAAACAAAAAAAAAAACGAAAAAGTATTAAATTAAAAGGGGAATTTCTTGGATCTTTAAAAGGAAGACTTTGTAAATTTCAGTATGAGTAATGATATGGATTATGAATCATTCAAATAGGTATTCCTTGCTCAAGGGTGTTGATTTGTACGTATATCATATATATATCACAATATATCATATCACAAGACTTGTGATAAGAGAACAAAATTCTGCTAGGATACGCTTGTAAAATGGAAAAGAATAGGATGAATGAGAAACATAAGGAACTTTGAACCACTAACAAAAAGGGTAGGATAAAATAAATAGATAGCAAACGGGCTTTTTGGGGTTGGGGATAGAGGGACTTGAACCCTCACGATTTTTAAAGTCGACGGATTTTCCTCTTACTATAAATTTCATTGTTGTCGGTATTGATATTGACATGTAGAACGGGACTCTATCTTTATTCTCGTCCGATTAATCAGTTTTTCAAAAGATTTATCAGACTATGGAGTGAATGATTTGATTAATGAATATTCTATTCGATTCTTTCTTCAACTTGGAATCGATTCACAACAATTCTTTTTATTTTTCATATAAATTGATTTTGCATATAAATAAAAAAAATACGGGTTCGAGTCGTCTTTTTTGGTTTTTCATTAGTATACCTATTTATTTTATATTTTATATAGGTATATCTTGCATCCTTTCTGGAGTTTCGATATAAGGATTCCTTTACCAACAGTCAACCCCATTTGTTAGAATAGCTTCCATTGAGTCTCTGCACCTATCCCTTTTTTATTATTCTCGCTTGTTGAACCTTTGTTTATTTTCGTAAAATAATAGGATTTGGCTCAGGATTGCCCATTTTTCATTCCGGGGTTTCTCTGAATTTGAAAGTTATCACTTAGTAGGTTTCCATACCAAGGCTCAATCCAATCCAATTAAGTCCGTAGCGTCTACCAATTTCGCCATATCCCCTTTGTGTCTTGAGATTAGGATCTCATTAGGATGCACTTCCTTCCCCCTTTCTCCTTCCCTTCCTTTCCCCTTTCTTTCATTTATTTATTTTCTTTCTTTTTATGCGAAAACCGTTGAATTTAGTATTGAATTTAGTAGATATAGATACTGATTCTTATATCGAAGGGTCTTTACCTATTTTATTTCTTGTTTGTTTATCTTCTTTCGTCTCTATCGGAGACCCGTATTTATTTGGTCCAATCAGAAAATATTTTATCATTTCTGTATTCGCAATTCAATATAGATGGATATTCCATAACATATATATGCCCCCCTTACTCTCAGTTTTCTCAGGCAATTTACTCGAACGGTCGATTTTTTTTTTTTTTTTCGTCTTAGCTTCCGCCTTTATGAATGAAAACAAAAGAAAGGAGTCTCTCATCTCTCATTATGATCTGGATTTCATTTCTATGGGTTGCATCTTTTCTTTTTTCTTTAATTTTATTTTTATTCTTATTCTTTTATTAGACTATCCTATATAACCATAATAAGATAACTAAAAAAATAAAAATAAAAATGAAAATTGAATTTATTCATTATTAAAATTTATTCATTTTAAAATTTATTCATTATTAATTATTTATTTTCTAGTATAATAGCATAATAGCTAGAACTAATTATTCCATTCATTTCTATTTCGACTTCGAAGATAATTCGAATTAGTTAGTCTAAAAAACAAAGTTTCATTCTAATTATTTAGACTTATAACGTATCATTTATATAATGATAATATATATATAAATTATATATAAATATAAATTATATATAAATGCATAAAAATATTTTCACTATAATTATCTAATTATTAGACTCTATTTATAATTCTAAACTAAATATAAATAAATTAAATATATATTAAATCTATATTAAATATAAATAAATATTAAATATAAATAAATTAAATCTATATTAAATCTATCTATCTATATTAAAATTAAATCTATCTATTAAATTAAATCTATATCTATATCTATATAAAAAAAAAAAATTATATATAATTTAAATGTAAAATATACTAAAAATATACTAAAAAATACTAAAAATATAAAATAAAAAATATAGTAATATTATACTTAGTATACTAATATTATACTAATATATATATAATACTAAATTATATATATAATACTAAATAGAATATAATACTAAATAGAATAGAATACTAAATAGAATAGACTAATAGAATAAAGATAACATATAATAAAATAAATATAAAATAAAAATATATAATATAGAGATAAATAATAAATAATTATAAAAATTATAAATATATTTATAATTTATTTTTATAATTTTTATAATTATAATAAAATTAGAATTAAATTATAATAATATTATTATAATTTAATATTATTAAATATAATGTTATTAAATATTAATATGATTAAATTAAAATATGATTAAATTAAAATATCATTTTTAATATGATTAAAATATAATCAAATAGAATGATTAAAATATAATCAAATAGAATTATATTATTCTATTCTTAATTATTATATTCTATCAATATTAGATTGAATATTAGATTGAATCTACCATTATTATATATTATTATATATTATTATATATCATTATATTAAATATGATTATATTAAATATGGCATAAATTATGTATGGCATAAATATGGCATTTAAAATTTAAAATTCTAGTTTTTCTAAATTCTAGTCTATAATTCATATTAATAATTCATAGTAATTATGAATAACTAATAGATAGTTAATAGATAAGATCGTAATAGTTTGCTGAATTCCTATGGATACAAAATTTCTATTATTTGAGCCCGCTTAGCTCAGAGGTTAGAGCATCGCATTTGTAATGCGATGGTCATCGGTTCGATTCCGATAGCCGGCTTTCTCTATTTGTTTGCTTTTTTACTTTTTTACATGATTGATAATGTTTTTTTGAAATCAAAGAACATTGAAAAAGCTTTTTCCCCTTTTCTTTCCAAAGGTCAACGATCCGTTTATTATGTCGTAGAAACTTTCAATTAGGAATAAAATTGGAGGAGTTAGATCTTTGCAGAATAAATCAAGAAAAAAAAAAAGGAAACTTTTTTTGGTTTAATTTTTAGATTTTAATTTTTATATTTTATATTTAATATATATTTTATATTTAATATATTTATATATTATATATATTTTATTTTAATTTCTATTTTTTGTATACATTATATACAATATACATTATATACAATACAAAAAAGTATGGATATTGATCCAATTCATCTCATTAATATTTGTAGTACAATCCTTCAGTCGATTTCGCTTCATTTAGTTCAGTTTTAATTTAGGTTTATGAAATTTCAATAAAATTCAAATTAATAAGGAGTCTTTATGTCGCGTTACCGAGGGCCTCGTTTCAAAAAAATACGCCGTCTGGGGGCTTTACCGGGACTAACTAGTAAAAGTCCTAGAGCCGGAAGCGATCTTAGAAACCGATCGCGCTCCGGTAAAAAATCTCAATATCGTATTCGTTTAGAAGAAAAACAAAAATTGCGTTTTCATTATGGCCTTACAGAACGACAATTACTTAAATACGTTCGTATTGCCAGAAAAGCAAAAGGGTCAACAGGTCAGGTTTTACTACAATTACTTGAAATGCGTTTGGATAACATCCTTTTTCGATTAGGTATGGCTTCAACTATTCCTCAAGCCCGCCAATTAGTTAACCATAGACATATTTTAGTTAATGGTCGTACAGTAGATATACCAAGTTATCGCTGCAAACCCCGAGATATTATTTCAGCGAGGGATGAACAAAAATCTAGAACTCTGATTCAAAATTATCTTGATTCATCCACCCATGAGGAATTACCAAAGCATTTGACCCTTCACACATTACAATATAAAGGATTAGTCAATCAAATAATAGATAGGAAATGGGTCGGTTTGAAAATAAATGAATTGCTTGTCGTAGAATATTATTCTCGTCAGACTTAAACCTAACTAAAATAACAAAACAAGGGTTCTGCTCCCTTTTCACCTGAGTTAAGGTTAAGTAAAGGAAGACAGGGTAAGGGATTTGATTCGGAAATTTTATTTTTCTCCTATTCATGTATGATAGATCCGTAGGTAGATTTTCATCCCCTGTACGCTATTTTACGTATTCCGTATTAAAAAGAAATTGGGAATAGAGAATCTATATCAAAGAAGGGTCTAACTCTTTAGTATCTGTTCTTATTTGATTTGATACATTGTAGTCAGTTACATTGGCGAATTAGGTGAAGGTGCGGAAAGAGAGGGATTCGAACCCTCGGTAAACAAAAGTCTACATAGCAGTTCCAATGCTACGCCTTGAACCACTCGGCCATCTCTCCTACATAATTATTATGGCCGATAACCCGAGCGAATAGCGAGTTATTCATATTAGATTGTTCGAGAGGTACGAACAATATCAATTCTAACTAGAAAACTAGCTATAAAAATAGAAAACTTTTCATCACTTTTTTCAGCACTTTTTCTTTAGCCTCCCGACTCGAAGAAATTTTTTTGTGAGGGGGCTGTTAAAAATAAATAATATAATACGATAAACATATACCATATATATCTATTCATGTTTGCGAAAAAGGCACTCCCATCTTTTTTCTGATATTTCTACCGGACTGGATTAAATCAATGAATTGAAACGAATCAAATCAATCGATTGGTTTTTTTTTTTTAGACTATGCTTAATGGATATTTTTAGTTCATAATTCTCTTTAGACTCTAATTCCCCATTTCTATAAGAATTCTAAAATTCTTTTCCAGTTTTAGATCTCTCAACAACAACCTCTTACTCTGTAAATCTATTACAAATTCATAAATCCTCTAAGGGATTTTTATATTTGATTATATGTTGTATACCTGCTATGCACAAAACACAAAAAAGGGCAGTTATTTTATTTTCATCATAGAACGATTATTCGATTATTTTTCCTCTTTTTATCATAATTTAATCAAAACTTCTCTAATTTTGCTAATCTATCCTAATCCGTAGGATAAATTTTTTGATTCTTCAACTTCGATGAAATCGTAATAATTCTTTTTTCTTTTTATATTTTATTCTTATACTAATAAATTCTTATACTAATAAATTTGGATGAAATAAAATAGGATTCAAATATTTCTTTTTTTTTTTTTTTCTTGATTCCTGCCAAAAAAATTGAAGTAAAGTAGAGGGCTATATCTTTTTTTTTTTTTTTTTTATGGAATGGGTCTGCTTTTATGTTATTTCGTACTGTACGCTTCCTTTGTTTGTGAGATCCTTTTTTTTTTCTCACGAAGGGGTAATGAAAAGAGTTATAGAATGGATTGCTACCTATGCCTAGATCGCGGATAAATGGAAATTTTATTGATAAGACCTTTTCAATCGTAGCCAATATCTTATTACGAATAATTCCGACAACTTCAGGAGAAAAAGAGGCATTTACTTATTACAGAGATGGTGCGATTTGATTATTATTATATAATTATAATTATTTTATATATTTTAATTATTTTATATATATTTTTTTTTTTATTTTTATTTTACCGCTCTTAGTCTTAGGAAAAAGACACATGATTCGGAATAGAAAAAAAAAAAAAAAGACTATTGAAAAAAAAAAAGAAATCTACGCTTGTTGAAGGTGAAGTTTATAAATAAAGCAATTCCTTCTGTCGTGTATCCCCGATTAATGCAACCTCAGATGCTTCAATTGTTGATTCGAGTATTGAGCGAAAGGTTACACCTATGGGTCTGTATTGTGGGTCAACCCTACTACACTAGTACCAATAGGCGGCATAGAGGAAGAAGCACTACATCTAGGAATCAACAACACGAAAACTTTGTTATTGTTATAAAGGATTCCCTTTCCTTATCGGGATCGGAACTAAGAGAAATGGTTGGGACAACAAACATCCATCTTGTTCGTACTTTGGATACCCATATAACCATCGAAGATTGTTGAAGTGACTAATTCCTGGAAATTAAGGAGCGTTGAGAACAAAGAAATTGTTGGAGTTTACTTTATTTATCTAGTACGAACACGCTTGATGGTAAGAAAAGATCTTTTGCAAGAGGGTTGGCTAGAGATTTCTTGTAAAAACATTAGCCCCGCTCAGTTCATAATGACAATATTTCGACCTTTTTTTTAATTCCATGGATTATTCTCATTATGCACATAAAGGAGGAGCCGTATGAGGTGAAAATCTCACGTACGGTTTTGGAACGGAGAATTCGTTGAATCGAATGACGACCGTAACGGATGTCGGCTCAATCCGAAGGAAATTATGCGGAAGCCTTACAGAATTATTATGAAGCTATGCGACTAGAAATTGATCCCTATGATCGAAGTTATATACTCTATAACATAGGCCTTATCCACACAAGTAACGGAGAACATACAAAAGCTTTAGAATATTATTTTCGAGCACTAGAACGAAACCCGTTCTTACCACAAGCTTTTAATAATATGGCTGTGATCTGTCATTACGTGCGACTATCTCCACTATAGAAATAAAAAAAAAAAGGAAAGAAAGAGCAAATACGCTAGTAAATAAATACGCTAGTAAATAAAATAGGCTTTCTACATATTGCATCGTCCAAAAAACGATTTTTATCAGCTGTAACAAAAAAAGAAAAAAAAAAAAGAAACTTCATAGAAGTCAAAATATGAAGAAATATATATGCCTAGATACTTTATTCTATGGATAAAGGATCTAATTGATAGAGGAAGCACCGTAAAGATCAATTAGCGAGGTTTTGGGCCGATACAATAAAAATAAATAAGAACTGCTTATTTATGTCATGATATGAGATAAAAATTAGGAATCAACTTATGTAATAGAGCCGATCCCCTAAGTTATTGAGCAGCGGTGTAGCATCAGATCCCAAAGACAGTAAGTCTTTTTTATGAGGAAGAAGTCTTTTTCAAGGATTCTATATAAATTTATATATGATATGAAACCGAGATAGTTACCTTTCAGAAAAATCTAACGGACGATAATCCCGAAACGCCTATGCTTTATTTTTCTGAAGGTGGGAGAAAAGATAAAACTCATTATTAATTTAATCCAAATTAAAGTTTGAAACTCATGTAATTAACCTCTTTTGGTTAACCCGAGACAAATCGATAGGATCTATGAGAAATCTCATTCAATTGGATATATGGTAGGGTAAAAAAATGGGACACCAAAAGAATTGACTGCCGAGCCGTATGAGGTAGGAAACTCTCAAGTACGGTTCTAAGGGAAGGAATTGACCCGCCTATTCCGACCGGGGAGAACAGGCCATTCGACAGGGGGATTCTGAAATAGCG
>NW_028322776.1:22500-32500 GCF_047325235.1 Durio zibethinus
TATTTGATTTGATTAATAGATGTACCTTAGCAATTCGACATGGATCCAATATATTTTATCGAAACATGTGATGAAGAGATTTGCTTTGTCCACCGAACCCAATTTTTAGAAAAAAAAAAAAACACACATAATTTTCGATAACTTCTTGCTCCCTCTTCCCAAAATTCCAGATTTACTTTTTGTTAATTTCCTGGCTTAGTGTGAGATAGAAATACGCCTGTCTCGTCTTAATCTTAATAATGAGTGAATCAATGAATGAAAGTGGAAGAAATGAAGAATGAAAGTGGAAGAAATGAAGTTTAACTCCCCTTTTTATGTTTATGTCAGACCAATCACTTCCCGAAAGGATCTTATACTTTGTATTATTAATATAATCTAGTTTCTTTTTATAATATCGATTTATATAATATAATAATATAATAGATTGAATTTATCTAATTTATTTCTATATCTAATTTATTTCTATATAGAATAGAGTGGCGATTCAAATGAATGATTTATGAGTATAAATCATGAATCAAAAATGGAAAATCATAAAAGATGGAAAAAGCTTTCGGATCTAGTCATATCATTCCATTATATTGACAATTTCAAAAAACTGTTCATACTATGAGCATAGTATGATGTCGGTCAGGCAAATATGCCCCCATCGTCTAGCGGTTCAGGACATCTCTCTTTCAAGGAGGCAGCGGGGATTCGACTTCCCCTGGGGGTAGGGTACTACGAAAGGAAGTTGATCATGGATTATCAATAAACCTATAATTGATTCTTCCTGGGTCGATGCCCGAGCGGTTAATGGGGACGGACTGTAAATTCGTTGGCAATATGTCTACGCTGGTTCAAATCCAGCTCGGCCCAATAATTCGCTGATCCGCCATAACATAAAATGCCCATTTTTTTGTATTTTGTTTTCCAGAAAAGCCAAACAAAAAAATTAGGGAAGAATAAAAAAAGTCCAATTTTCTGATATATCCATCCCTACCGCTATTTGTTTTTTATTTGTTCTATTTATTTGTTCCCATAAATTCTGACCTTGATAATGATCTAGATTCATATCAGGATCATTAAGTATAAAGTTTAATGAAAAGAAAGAGTAAAGTAAAGAAAAAAGACTCTTTTTTTTTTTTCATTTTAAAATTGATTATCGATCGATTTGGCAATAACGAAAGGATTACTAGTAACTAGTAATCCGCGTTGCTCTCACTAAAGCGCATACCCGTATGGATATCAATATATCACTCGCGCCTTTGTTTGTTACAACACGGCGATTCGAATCTAAAATTTAAATAGAAAATGGCTTGAATGAAATCATAAGAATATCTATGCTGTACACTTTTCTTTATTGCCCTGGGATTGTAGTTCAATTGGTCAGAGCACCGCCCTGTCAAGGCGGAAGCTGCGGGTTCGAGCCCCGTCAGTCCCGACGGATACAATAAAAAAAAAATACATCAATTGATCCCTCCATTTTCTGTGAAAGGGAATACAAATGAAAGAATTTCATTCCCAAGGATAGCCTTTTTTATTTATTTTTTCCTTTCCATTTTTTGTTGGGGTTTATTTGTAAACTATTTGTAAACGGTGAAAGTGGAAAAGCAGTCAGATGATACATCATCAGATGATTGTACAAGGAAGGCGGTAGATTATCGAAAAGAAAGAGTGGAAAAGAATATATAGAAATAAAGGAAAGGAATTCTTTTGATTGGGCCAGGAATCCAATTTTGTATTCGGTGTGGATAAAAGAGCTTCCTATGTTATACTATTCAATTCTCGACGGTGAATCGATTTGATAGCTTAGATATTGTTATTCATGATATTGATCCGATTCGATGTCATTGAAATGTAAGTCATCGCATTGAATTTACAAGCGACAAATTTATCATCTCTATGGGATTAAATCCCGAGTTATTGCGAAGTAAAAAAAACAATGAAATTATGGAAGTAAATATTCTCGCATTTATTGCTACAGCGCTGTTCATTCTAGTTCCTACCGCCTTTTTACTTATAATATACGTAAAAACTGTCAGTCAAAGTGATTAATTTGAATGAAACTTGACTTTTTATCAAGGATTTAAGAAAAAAAGGATTCCAATTTCACGTCTTAAATAAATTAAATAAAATGAATGGACTAGAATCAGCAGTATCCTATCAAACTCGATAGTATGGTAGAAAAAAAATATGAATCTTTCTACCATACTATCCATATCTATTATTGTAATGTATAAAGATACAAGCTTAATATAGATGAATCTACAATATGTATCTTCATACATGTCGATATCAATTAAATATATGTAATGAAATATATGTAATGTACATAGTATCTCAATTTTATTTCTTCGCTTGATCTATTTTATTTGTGTTGATTTCAATCAATCTGAAATAATTGAAAGGCAAGTCTTACGATTTTCTAATTCTTTCATTTCATGGAACCGATTTTTAATTTAACTTCTTTTCTTTGATCCATGATATGAAATGAGTCAATAAAGCATGGCATAAATAAAATTCCTAAAATAATAAATAAAACAGGGGGTAAGTGTGCAATATGTGACTACACTAAGGCAAGATCTTATTAAATAAAAGAACTACTTTTTTTCTCTTTGAACAGTAACAGTAAAGAGGGAAGGAAATAAAAACAAACAAATACAGAAAAAAAAAAGGGGGGGGGGTTCCTTGTCCCTCATTGTCCATATATAACTCTGGTAAGAGCTGGTTCATCAAAATAGAAAATTTAGGAAGAATTCTTTTTTTTTTTTAATAAATTGCCTATCATCCGTATCCCTTTTACTTTCGAAATACGAACATGGGAATTATTGAAATGTTTGTTTGATTTTGATTGAAAGGGTATTATTCATAGAATACATTACTCCACTAGAATCCAAGAATTTCGAAATGAAGACTAATAAAATAGTTAAAAAGGCTTTGCAAAACGATCTAGAAAACAATTGATACGGTTTGATTCCTCAACCCAATTAGAAGTACCCCTAGAGTCCACTTCTTCCCCATACTACGAGTGAAAGGGAAAATGTAAAGACTACCATTAAAGCAGCCCAAGCAAGACTTACTATATCCATGTGTATTATGTCCCCTAATTTCTATGAATATGAAACAAATAGGAAGGAATTTTTCCATTATTGTTCACTAATAATAGTGGAATTACCGGTGCAGAGTCAAAAGGAAAAGGGAATTCTGACACACCACCGTTGATGAAACACTTCAATAAATCCGCTTATAACAAGTTCTTATATGATTTCTAGTAAAATCGAGAACCATTAAGCACAAGCAAAATACGCAGTAACACTTTTGGAAGTATCAAAAGAATGTTACTCACATGTAGCAATAATAAGACTTCTTCTTTCTTTTGGTGTCCCTTATTAAGTAAAAGCCAATTATCCATCCAATCTAATATTGATTGGATGCCTGAACACTCAGAGACTTTCATCAGTCTGTATACAAAGTATCTTCCAACCCTTCTACAACCATTCATTAGTTAATTAAACACTCCCGTTATCCAATCTAATTCAAGACTCCGATAGTAGCCCCTCTATTAGTAGGGGAGGGGCTACCATATCAAGATTTACTCATTCCCTTCCACTACTCTAGTTTTTCCTTGAATCCTAGACGTAAGGATTTACAACACTTTAGAAAACAAAACCTCCGGAAGTTTATAATCAAGTTTATAATCAAGAAAGTATCAAGAGTCCTTTTCTTACACTTGTTTTTGCCGGAGAAAATTGGTCGAGTTATATCAGCAAAACAGAATATAGGATTTCGCGTTTTTTGTTGATCAGGCGACACCCGGATTTGAACTGGGGAATAAGGGATTTGCAGTCCCCCGCCTTACCGCTCGGCCATGTCGCCAAAAGGCTACAAACAAAAAAATGAGAGTATCCCCTTTTTATTTTTAGATTGGATCCATACCTTCAATTGGTTATAGTATCTCAAGACACACAATATCTAAAAACAAAAACTTTCCCTTTCTTTTTTCTTTTCTATTGAAAAAGAAAATGTGGATTCTCAGTTACAAAAGTAAAAATGCAGGACAAAAAAATTGGAACCATTAACTATTAACTATTGACGGCAAATTTATGGACGATTCTTCTTCACTTGTCTTTCTCTAATGGTATAAGAAAATAAAAATGGATACATAACTAATTAGTATTGATTTTTTTTTTCAATTTTTCAATTCAATAAAAAAACTTTCTTAATTTCAATTATAAATTATATAATTATAAATTATATTATAATAATATAACAGCAATTATGAGTCTATGTAAACCCCCGAACATAAGTTGTTACACAGCTCTAGTTATCTAATGAGGTATTTTATCTATCTAGATATGATGTCCATAGGGAATCAGCAAGAAATTATCGTGTTTCAATTTTTCATTGAATAGATTAAAATTAAAGAAAAAATAGAATTTTTGATAGAGCACGCCATGTGTTGTCTCCACTAGAGAGCTATAATGGAATAAAAAGAAAAGAGGAAAGACATATATAAATAGAAATGCTATATCTGCATATGTTTAATAAATACAAGCCCTCTTTTCGTACGCACTTCAATCATATTCTAAATATTCTACTAAAAAATAAAAAACTAAAAAATGGGTAAAAACATCTCTCTTCTCTGCGAATCATTTTTTGAACAGAACAATGGAATCTATGAAAAAATTAAGTGCTAGAAAAATCAACTCTCTCCCGATATATATTTTATGATTATTTTGTCTTTATCTCAACGAACAGATCAAATCAGGAATTCATTTCATTTTTCTGGTATTCAATCGGATTGGAATATGGAATATCATAATAATGGTAGAAATTGAATTATTATTTTTTTTTTTGATATTCTATACAAAACTCCATAAGGCTAAATGGCATTTATCAATTCTTTTATGTAGCTGTTTGTTATAAATATAAATTAAAATTTGAGTATAATTTTTCTTCTTCCGTTCATACGCATTTCATACATTCCATATATATTATATGGTATATGGAGTTAGATAAAATTTCATGTGATTCAGTAAACAGAATAGAAATTCAATTCCATCATTATTAGATCGATTCATATGATTCGATGAAGAATGAGAAAAGAATGGGATTTTTTTGATAAATGGGAAATTCAAAATGCTCGGGAATGAAAATGGGGAAATGTATACAATACCTGGGTTGAATCAGATACAATTTGAAGGATTTTGTGGGTTCATGGATCGGGGCTTAACAGAAGAACTTGATAAGTTTCCAAAAATTGAAGATACAGATCAAGAAATTGAATTTCAATTATTTGTGGAAACATATCAATTGGTGGAACCGTTGATAAAAGAAAGGGATGCTGTATATGAATCACTCACATATTCTTCTAAATTATATGTATCCGCAGGATTAATTTTGAAAACCAGTAAGGATATGCAAGAACAAACAATTTTTATTGGAAACATTCCTTTAATGAACTCCCTCGGAACTTCTATAGTAAATGGAATATACAGAATTGTGATCAATCAAATATTGCAAAGCCCCGGTATCTATTATCGATCAGAATTGGATCCTAACGGAATTTCGGTCTATACTGGTACCATAATATCAGATTGGGGGGGGAGGTTCGAATTAGAGATTGATAGAAAAGCAAGGATATGGGCTCGTGTAAGTAGGAAACAGAAAATATCTATTCTAGTTCTATCATCAGCTATGGGTTCGAATCTAAGAGAAATTCTAGAGAATGTTTGCTACCCTGAAATTTTCTTGTCTTTCCTGACCGATAAGGAAAAAAAAAAAATTGGGTCAAAAGAAAATGCCATTTTGGAGTTTTATCAACAATTTTCTTGTGTAGGCGGGGATCCGGTATTTTCTGAATCCTTGTGTAAGGAATTACAAAAGAAATTCTTTCAGCAAAGATGTGAATTAGGAAGGATTGGTCGACGAAATATGAACCAGAGACTGAATCTTAATATACCTCAGAACAATACATTTTTGTTACCGCGAGATATATTGGCAGCTGCGGATCATTTGATTGGAATGAAATTTGGAATGGGTACACTTGACGATATGAATCATTTGAAAAATAAGCGTATTCGTTCTGTAGCGGATCTCTTACAAGATCAATTCGGATTGGCTCTGGTTCGTTTAGAAAATGTAGTTAGAGGAACTATATGCGGAGCAATTAGGCATAAATTGATACCGACTCCTCAGAATTTGGTAACTTCGACTCCATTAACAACCACTTATGAATCCTTTTTCGGATTACACCCATTGTCTCAAGTTTTGGATCGAACAAATCCATTGACACAAATAGTTCATGGGAGAAAATTGAGTTATTTGGGCCCCGGAGGATTGACCGGGCGAACTGCTAATTTTCGGATACGAGATATCCATCCTAGTTACTATGGACGCATTTGCCCAATTGACACGTCTGAAGGAATCAATGTTGGACTTATTGGATCCTTAGCAATTCATGCCAGGATTGGTCGTTGGGGGTCTCTAGAAAGTCCATTTTATAAAATATTTGAGAGATCAAAAAAAGCACAGATGCTTTATTTATCCCCAAGTCGAGATGAATATTATATGGTAGCGGCAGGAAATTCTTTGGCCTTGAATCAGGGTATTCAGGAAGAACAGGTTGTTCCGGCTCGATACCGCCAAGAATTCCTGACTATTGCATGGGAACAAGTTCATCTTCGAAGTATTTTTCCTTTTCAATATTTTTCTATGGGAGCTTCCCTCATTCCTTTTATCGAGCATAATGACGCGAATCGGGCTTTAATGAGTTCTAATATGCAACGCCAAGCAGTTCCGCTTTCGCGTTCCGAGAAGTGCATTGTTGGAACTGGGTTGGAACGCCAATTGGCTCTAGATTCAGGGGTTCCCGCTATAGCCGATCAAGAGGGAAAGATCATTTCTACCGATACTGACAAGATTATTTTATCGGGTAATGGGGATACTCTAAGCATTCCATTAGTTATGTATCAACGTTCCAACAAAAATACTTGTATGCATCAAACTCCCCGGGTTCAGCGGGGTAAATGCATTAAAAAGGGACAGATTTTAGCGGATGGTGCCGCTACGGTTGGTGGCGAACTCGCTTTGGGCAAAAACGTATTAGTAGCTTATATGCCATGGGAAGGTTACAATTTTGAGGATGCGGTACTCATTAGCGAGCGTCTAGTATATGAAGATATTTATACTTCTTTTCACATACGAAAATATGAAATTCAGACTCATGTGACAAGCCAAGGTCCTGAAAGAATCACTAACGAAATATCGCACCTAGAAGCCCATTTACTCCGCAATTTAGACAAAAATGGAATTGTGATGCTGGGATCTTGGGTGGAGACGGGCGATATTTTAGTAGGTAAATTAACGCCTCAGGTGGCGAAAGAATCATCATATGCTCCAGAAGATAGATTATTACGGGCCATACTTGGGATTCAGGTATCCACTTCAAAGGAAACTTGTCTAAAATTACCTATAGGTGGGAGGGGTCGAGTCATCGATGTGAGATGGATCCAGAAAAAAGGGGGTTCTAGTTATAATCCGGAAACGATTCGTGTATATATTTCACAGAAACGCGAAATGAAAGTAGGCGATAAAGTAGCCGGAAGACATGGAAATAAGGGTATCATTTCCAAAATTTTACCTAGACAGGATATGCCTTATTTGCAAGACGGAAGACCTGTTGATATGGTCTTCAACCCATTAGGAGTCCCTTCACGAATGAATGTGGGACAGATATTTGAATGCTCGCTTGGGTTAGCAGGGAGTCTACTAGATAGACATTATCGAATAGCACCGTTTGATGAGAGATATGAACAAGAGGCTTCGAGAAAACTAGTGTTTTCCGAATTATATGAAGCCGGTAAGCAAACAGCGAATCCATGGGTATTTGAACCCGAGTATCCAGGAAAAAGCAGACTATTTGATGGAAGAACGGGGGACCCTTTTGAACAACCTGTTATAATAGGAAAACCTTATATCTTGAAATTAATTCATCAAGTTGATGATAAAATACATGGGCGTTCCAGTGGACATTATACACTTGTTACACAACAACCACTTAGAGGAAGGTCCAAGCAAGGAGGACAACGGGTAGGAGAAATGGAGGTTTGGGCTCTAGAGGGATTTGGTGTTGCTCATATTTTACAAGAAATGCTTACTTATAAATCTGATCATATTAGAGCTCGCCAAGAAGTACTTGGTACTATGATCATTGGAGGAACAATACCTAAACCTGAAAATGCTCCAGAATCTTTTCGATTGCTCGTCCGAGAATTACGATCTTTGGCTCTGGAACTGAATCATTTCCTTGTATCTGAGAAGAACTTCCAGATTAATAGGAAGGAAGCTTAATCGGAATGAATCAGAATTTGTCTTCTATGATCGACCGATATAAACATCAACAACTCCGAATTGGCTCAGTTTCTCCCCAACAAATAAGTGCTTGGGCCAATAAAATCCTACCTAATGGAGAAACCGTTGGAGAGGTGACAAAACCCTATACTTTTCATTACAAAACCAATAAACCGGAAAAGGATGGATTATTTTGTGAAAGAATTTTTGGACCTATAAAAAGTGGAATTTGCGCTTGTGGAAATTATCGAGTAATTGGAAATGAAAAGCAGGGCCCTAAATTTTGTGAACAATGCGGAGTTGAATTTGTTGATTATCGGATACGAAGATATCAAATGGGATACATAAAACTGGCATGTCCAGTAACTCATGTATGGTATTTGAAACGTCGTCCTAGTTATATCGCCAATCTTTTAGATAAACCTCTTAAAGAATTAGAGGGTCTAGTATACTGCGATGTGTGATTTGATCGAAATTATGATTTTACCGATTAGCAATGAGAAACTGTCATCCCATTCAATCGAATTGGGATGCCCTGGATCTGACATGACATGTCTCTTGGGAGGAGTAACATGAAGCTCAGAATTATGGGTGTATTCAATACTCCCAAATAAAAAGGGAATTGGTCTATGGTCGAGTCAGTAAAAATAAATAAATAGGAATTTTGAGTTGTACCTCGTGAAAAAAAAAGACTTCTTTCTTTTGTGGAATTAACCATTCTCATTTCTTTTAGTTCTTTTAGAAAGAAATGAAATTATGTTCAAGTAAACAAATATGTCATGGTTGCAGGAGTCTATACATCGCATATAGGCTTAGGCTTTAAGTTAAGGGCATCGTGGTATAACCGTCGAGGTAAGGTAAGGCAGGACCTAAGAGATCGAATGGAAGGGTACATAGACAAGTAAATCCCTTATGACACTCCTTTAATTTAAGAGGATTCATCATTCGAGGGGAAGTAGACTACTCAAGAATTTCACATTTCATTTATGTCCTAATTTCGAATTGAATAAAGAATTAAGAAAATATAAATCAATAAAAGAAGAATGAATCAATGAAATGTTTCTTTGGAACTTGAGTAAAGAGTAGACCTTTTTTTGGGGGGGGTTCTAGAATTTGAAAGCGAGAACTCCTTTCTTTATCTTTATTTGGTGTAACTACTTGAGCCGGATGAGAGGAAACTCTCATGTCCGATTTTGAGGGGGGGGGGGAGAGATCCTGTAGGGCCCTATCCTAATTTTGCTTTTGCTAGGCCCATCGCTAAAAAACCTACTTTCTTACGATTACGAGGTTCATTCGAATATGAAATTCAATCCTGGAAATACAGTATCCCACTTTTTTTTACTACCCAAGGTTTCGATACATTTCGAAATCGAGAAATTTCTACTGGAGCAGGTGCTATTCGAGAACAATTAACCGATCTAGATTTGCGAATTCTTATCGATTATTCGTTGGTCGAATGGAAAGAATTAGGAGAAGAAGGCCTCGCGGGTAATGAATGGGAAGATCGAAAAATTGGAAGAAGAAAGGATTTTTTGGTTAGACGCATGGAATTGGCTAAGCATTTTATTCGAACAAATATAGAACCAGAATGGATGGTTTTATGTCTATTACCGGTTCTTCCTCCCGAGTTGAGACCGATCATTCAGATAGATGGGGGTAAACTAAT
>NW_028322776.1:40000-42500 GCF_047325235.1 Durio zibethinus
CTAGTTTTTGTTTTTGAAATAGTCTAGCCTTTTTTTTTTTAGCTTAGCTTAGTCCAATGCAATGTATGCGCAACTCAAGATAATCTATTTACTTAGGGACCATAAATATACAAATACGACGGTCTAGAGTAATAACAAAAAAGATTATGATATTAGAGAATTGTAATAAAAAAAAAAGGAAAGAGATCTAATCTAACTTTTTCCTAAAATTTTGGTTTGGTCCATTTTTTTTTTATTTATATTTATATCCTATTTCCCTTCAATGAATATTATCTTTATATTGATATTGTTTTGGTTTATTCAATTTCAATATTATGAGTCCTAATTTGAATAGGAATTCTTATGGTATCAATTTAGGGTCTATGATTTAAAAAAAGCTGTTCTTTCTATAGAATGATTCCCATTTCAGTCGATTTCATTCAATGCAACGATTGACCAAAAGAAAATTTTAATAAATAATAAAATAAATTGCATGAACTTAGCTCAATCAAATATTGATATTGATTTTTTATTTTTATGCAATGATTTGGTCTAATGAATTCGTCTATTTATTTAGATTGTATCCGTGTGAGATAATGATAAATAAAAGGAAGGGACGAATTGACAAAAAACGATATAAAAAATGATTAGAAAAAAAAGGGGGGGTAGAATTAGGTATATGGAATCTAATGGCTATAAGCCAACTCTTGTCCATCCTTTGAGGAATAATTCTAGAATCCGATTGAATCTAAGATATGAATAGTTGGTTTACGTTATGTAAGAAACACATGTATATGGGATATTAGATATTGACTAGTTATATATGAACTCAAAATATATCTAATCCACCCTACTACTGTGGATTTAGATAGGGATTCCAATAGAAGAATAGAAGTTCTTCTGTTTCGTCTTTGACTCTGAATTGAATGAATAAAGAGATAAAATAAAGACAAAACGAAGAATTCAAAGCAAAGAATGGGTTAGAAAAAAAGAAATGGAAGAACAAAGTATGCGCGGATTCAAAAAAATCCAGTGGATAGGAACTAAAAAAAAGATATCGAAATAGTTCTGACGGTTCAATAATATTCTCACTTCCATTCGGAGTTCTTAGTTACTTGGGCAGGTTGAATCTTAGTGATGGAATAATATAATTAAGTAAAAATTCATTGGATGATTGTATCATTAACCATTTCTTTATTTTGGTGCGAGGAACTTATCATGAATCCACTGGTTTCTGCCGCTTCCGTTATTGCTGCTGGGTTGGCTGTCGGGCTTGCTTCTATTGGACCTGGAGTTGGTCAAGGTACTGCTGCGGGCCAAGCTGTAGAAGGTATCGCGAGACAACCCGAGGCAGAGGGAAAAATACGAGGTACTTTATTGCTTAGTTTGGCTTTTATGGAAGCTTTAACAATTTATGGGCTGGTTGTAGCATTGGCACTTTTATTTGCGAATCCCTTTGTTTAATCCTATAAACATGAGAATTGTGTATTTTTTTTTTCTTATTTTATGGCTTGGGACTTACTCCTCGCTTTTTCGAATTATATCAAGATTTCACCCCTACAATTACTTATTTGTTGGGACAATAATCCATGGGAAGGATTAATTTGAGGATGAGGAATTATCACACTGACTCGCTTTCTTCCTTCCCCTTCTTAGTTCAAGAGAAACCTTTTTTATTGTTTAAAGGAGTGTTGCAACAAATGAGGTATTTTGCCATTGACATGAAACCCGCCCCCCCCTAATTCTAATAAGTATCATTATTATTGGGAATTTTCAACTGAAAAAAAAAAATACATTTCTAGCTAAATAGAATCTATTTTTGACTCCGTTTAGACGTAGGTAAATAAAAATTTATAATAATGAATAATTTAATAATAATAAATTAATTAATATTAATAATAAATTAATAATTTATTAAAAAAAAAAAAGAAATACATAGAATTAGAATAATTAGAATAATCTAAATATGATAGAATAGAATAAATAGAAAAGGAGTCAAAGTGATATAATACAAAAAAAAGAACCGAGTTCTTTTTTTTTTTTTTTAGTCTATCTAAAATAAAATAGGAGATCATATGAAAAATGTAACCGATTCTTTCCTTTCCTTGGGTCACTGGCCATCCGCCGGGAGTTTCGGATTTAATACCGATATTTTAGCAACAAATCCAATAAATCTAAGTGTAGTCCTTGGTGTATTGATCTTTTTTGGAAAGGGAGTGTGTGCGAGTTGTTTATTTCAAGAATAGGCTGGATTCACCCAGTTGCACTTTTTTTCATTATAACTAGGAAAGAAAAGAGTGCATGATCCCGCGAATTACTTCTGAATAAATTTCAAAATCATATTTAAGAACCATAGCATTTCGTCATTCATTGGTACATCGACTTTGATTCTCTATTAACCAATAATCCGGGACCATTAACATGGTTAAGGCCAAACTGTTTGAAGTTCAGATGCAGCAGGGTACTCTTTCTACTACTATGTTAATAAATACAGAAATATTTTCAAATAGTGGAAAATGTT
>NW_028322776.1:47500-53602 GCF_047325235.1 Durio zibethinus
GATGAAGAGAGAAACAAAGAATATCGTTGCGGTGTAAACAACGAATTTAAGATTACGCATTGTACAACCTCCCATAGAATTTTTTTGTAAAAAGAAGAGAATGGATTCTTCGTTTTTATTTTTCTATTTATATACGCAATTATACGCAATTTTTATTTTTCTATTTATATATATACGCAATTATACGCAATTTTTATTTTTCTATTTTTATACGAAAATAGATTCCTCGTTTTTATACTACATAGCCTATTTTGACACCAAGAAATAAAGTGATTTCTAGAATTTCTAGAAATCGAAAAGAATTTTCAGAAATTCATTTATAATAAGAGTTGAGTTTTTCATTACAAAAAAAAATTCTTTTATACCAACAATTATATATTGTGGCGGACTTTAATCCAAATAGGGTTCTTCGGCGAAAAAGGGTCAGAATGAGGAAATGGGATGATCCAGCTTTATCATGGCTATCCAAGAATTTCAATCTTTGAATTGAGGGTTCGGTTCGTTCATAGTGTTCATAGTGTAAGACTTATCTAATCTTTTCAATTGTTACAATTTTTTTTTCTTGAATAAATCATGAATTTTTCTAGGACAGTATTAAGGATCTCATCGAAAACTTACAGCAGCTTGCCAAACAAAGGCTAAGAGAAAAAAGAGAACAGGTATTACTGGCATAAAATCTACGATTGGATTCAAAAAAGCATAGGCCTCGGGCAATTTGGCGAATAAAAAACTACTCGAAAAAAGGGCAGAATTCAAACAGATACAGATC
Organism: Durio zibethinus; assembly: GCF_047325235.1. Lineage (NCBI taxonomy): Eukaryota > Viridiplantae > Streptophyta > Magnoliopsida > Malvales > Malvaceae > Durio > Durio zibethinus. The sequence goes on from NW_028322776.1 coordinate 48,270, forward strand.
AAATTAAAGATATTAAGATTAAGCATAACAAAATTTTGTTCTTGGAGATAATTTTGATTGAGTTATTAATATGTTTTTTGATATAAGGAAAAAAATGAAGAAAGGAAAATAAGGCAGACTAAACAATACTTCTTTGAACTCACCCAATCAAAAAGCCTTCAATTCTTACAAGAGAATAGAAGAAATCATACTTTCATACAATATCTTAATTGAATTATATGTAATGATCAATAAATTCGGTTTAATTCTCTATCCATACGTGCCAAAATCCTAGCAAGAATCTAATCTATTCCATAGTTATTTGGAACTGGAATTGACGAACAGGGAATACCCATATTAGTGTTTAGTAGTTTCAAATAGAAATCTAAATGGGGCGTGGCCGAGTGGTAAGGCAACGGGTTTTGGTCCCGCTATTCGAAGGTTCGAATCCTTTCGTCCCAGAGCCTACTCTTTTTATATATCAGAATAACGATATCCGAATCTAAATTGCTCTTTTTTTTTTAACAACCTTCTTTCTAAGAGTCAAATATTGGAGAAAATGTGATTCTTGCTTTTGATTTTTAATGATTTCTTAAGATTGGCACTCGAAGAACTGTGAGATTGGCGAATCTATTCTATCGAGTTATTTGATCTATCGAGTTATTTGAAGATGCAAGGCAGATTCAAAAAGATTAGTTTATTTGTGTTATTTATAATATTCGTAATATTATTATTATTAATTATATTATTAATTTCTTATTAATTAGAATAGAAAAGCTTAATATTAATAAAAGTATAAAAAAATAAAAATATATTGTATTCATACAATATGGGTTAATTTGAATTCTTATTGAGGCTTTTTCTTCCTAAATTATCTATTTATTTCATATAGATTCATATAGAAGGAAATTGATTTCATATAGAAGGAAAAAGTATAGATAGATTACTATGTATCGACTGAACCAATGACTATTCATGATTCCATAATTGAATCAATGTTCCAAACTAGAGGAATGTTATGGTAAAACTTCGTTTGAAACGATGTGGTAGAAAGCAACGTGCGACTTGAAGGACATGATCGGCTGTGGATGTCAAAACCCACCACCTTCCATTATGTAGAAATGAAGGTGCTTTTGGCTCGACATCCTTTGTTCTGTTCTATTATAATCCGTCTTTTTGTTGGGTTGTAATGTAAATAGTACAGGATGGAGCTCGAAGAGAAACATCCATTTTTCAGGGGCAAGGATCTAGGGTTAATTAATGGAAATAAATAAGTTGGAACAACTTCGTAAGTCTATTTTTGATATAGAAATCGAAAAGCTCCGATTCAAACTATTTTCAAATCAAAAAGAAAAATTGTTGGAATTGGTAAAACTCTTTCGATCAAAAGTGTATAATGCGGGAATTAATCGTTCATATGATTCTTTGATAGAAAGAAAAAAAGAGAGAAAAAGGGGCATGTTGCTGCCATTTTTGAAATGATTAAATATCGCCGAAGTAATGTCTAAACCCAATGATTCAAGACAAAGATAAAGGATCCTAGAACAAGGAAATACCCTTTTCAATTGTCTCAACAACTAGATCAAAATGAAGAATCGAAATCGATTCTAAACGAGACAAACAAAAAAAGGGGTTAGAGACCACTCAATAAAAGAATGCCTAAGGATTTTTTTTTGAGCATTTTGAGAGTTATTTGACTTGAGTTATGAGAGTACGAATGCTTTTTTCTTCTTTTTTTTTGAAAAAAAAAAGACGGGTTTAAATGTCTAATTGATTTGCCGGGTTTATGGATCTTTTTGACATTCTAATTACATACATTATAATTCCATACATAGACATAACTTTTAATAGACATAACTTTTAATCATTTTTTTTTTTTTTTCTCGAGCCGTACGAGGAGAAAACTTCTTATACGTTTCTAGGGGGGGGGTATTATTTAACTACATCTATCCCAATGAGCCGTTTATCGAATCGTTGCAATTGATGTTCGATCCCGAAGAGAGGGAAGAGATCTTCGAAAAGTTGGTTTTTATGATCCGATAAATAATCAAACCCATTTGAATGTTCCCGCTATTCTCTATTTCCTTGAAAAAGGAGCTCAACCCACAGGAACTGTCCATGATATTTTAAAGAAGGCCGGGGTTTTTACGGAACTTAGTCTTAATCAAACAAAATTCAATTAATGAAATACAAAAAAGAGGGGGTGGATGACTCATATCTAGCTTTGTATAAATTTTTCTTTATAATTTCCTCCCCCCTCTTTTGTTTTATTCATACTTTTTTATTTATTATTCGTATTTCTTATTGCTTTGCTACTATAGAATACCGTGTTCTATAACAGATTTTATTGAGCTAATTTTATTGATATAAAATATAGAGAAAAAAGATCAATTGAATAAATGAAGTAATTGCATTTAAAAAAATAACATAAAATAAGATAAAAAAAAAAAAATAACATAAAATAAGATAAAAAAACAGAGAAAATAACAAGAAAAAATAACATATAAAAATAGAAAATATTAATAATAATTAATAATAAATAATAATAATTAATAATAAATAATTAATAATAAATATTATAATAATAAATATTATAATAATAAATATTATAATAATAAAAATAATAAATATTATAATAATAAATATTATTAATAATAAAAATAATAAATATTATAATAATAAATATTATTAATAATAAAAATAATAAATATTATAATAATAAATATTATTAATAATTAATAATAAAAAATACAATATAATAAAAAAAAAAAAAAAAATTGACTTAATTCTTTTTTTCATTGTATTTTTTTATAGTCTTTTTTATATTCTTTATTCTTTTCTCAACATTTATATTCAAAATTTACAATCATATTGACAACAGTGTATCGAACAAATATAATTCGATCGTAGATAAATAGATCTATTTATCCCCGCCCACAAGTTTGGCACTTCACTTCATTCAAATAATGGGTTCTTTCTTTGAATTTGTTGTGATACAAGAAGTTTTTTTTATTGTAATTGTATATTGTATTGAAAAAAAAAAAAAAAAATGGATAACAATGGAATGAATAAGACAGGAGGCGGTCCACAAATTTTCACTTATTCTATTTCTATGTTTTTATCTTAGAATTTCGTGTATTTTTATTTTATTCAAATTTTTGCTAATTTCATGTTTTGATTGCCTCGTGCAATTCCATTTTTTTTTTATTCCGATTTTTTTCGGGTTGCTAACTCAACGGTAGAGTACTCGGCTTTTAAGTGCGACTAGCATCTTTTACACATTTGTATGAAGAAAGGGATTCGTTCATACCATCGGTACAGTTTGTAAGACCACGACTGATCCTGAAAGGAGTGGATGGAAAAAAGAGCATGTCGTATCAATGGAGAATTCTAAGAATCCATTTTTTTTCCGGATCAGTCCAAAAAAAAAAATCGTCTTTGAATTTTTGGTGCGGAACAAAAAAAATTAATTGAATTCAAAGTTGGGTCGAGTGAATAAATGGATAGAGCTCTACGGCCCCAATTATAGGGAAACAAAAAGTAACGAGCTTCTGTTCGCAATTTGAATGATTACCCGATCTAATTAAACGTTAAAAATAAATTAGTGCCTAATGCGGTAAAGGTTTTTCTCATGAGTAAATTATCGATTTTTTTATGAGTCCTAATTATTAGTTATTCCCTTTATGGGTTAGACATGAATGTGTATAAGAAGCAGTATATTGATAAAGAAAAGATATTTTTTTTTTTTTTTCCAAAATCAAAAGAGCGATTGGGTTGAAAAAATAAAGGATTTCTAGCCATCTTCTTATCCTATAACGAACATAAATCAATTAGATGGCAAAAGATAGGATAGAGAATCCGTTGATGAATCTACCTGTCTCCGAGGTATCTATTATTTTCTTACTATAATACCTTGTTTTGACTGTATCGCACTATGTATCATTTGATAACCGAATAGATCCCCTATACTTTGGTTCAAATCGAATTTGAAATGGAGGAATTTCAAGTATATTTAGAACTAAATAGATCTCGCCGACATGATTTCCTATACCCACTTATTTTTCGGGAGTATATTTATGCACTTGCTCATGATCATGGTTTAAATAAATCGATGATTTTTTTGGAAAATCAGGGTTATGGTAATAAATTCAGTTCACTAATTGTGAAACGTTTAATTATTCGAATGGATCAACAGAATCATTTGATTATTTCTGCTAATGATTCCAACCAAAATCCATTTTTTGGGCACAACAATAATTTATATTCTCAAATGATATCGGTGGGATTTGCAGTCATTGTGGAAATTCCATTTTCCTTACGATTAGTATCTTACTCACAAGGGGAAGAAGTCGCAAAATCCCATAATTTCCAATCAATTCATTCAATATTTCCTTTTTTAGAGGACAAATTCTCACATTTAAATTATGTGTTAGATGTACTAATACCTTACCCCATCCATCTAGAAATCTTGGTTCAAGCCCTTCGCTACTGGATAAAAGATGCTTCTTCTTTGCATTTATTACGGTTCTCTCTCTACGAGTATTGTAATTTGAAGAGTTTTATTACTCCAAAGAAATCTATTTCTATTTTTAATCCAAGATTATTCTTGTTCCTATATAATTCTCATGTATGTGAATACGAATCCATTTTCCTTTTTCTCCGTAATCAATCTTCTTATTTACGATCAACATCTTCTGGATTCTTTCTTGAACGAATTAATTTCTATGGAAAAATAGAGTATCTTGTAGAAGTCTTTTATAATGATTTTCAGAACAACCTATGGTTGTTCAAAGACCCTTTCATACATTTTTTTAGGTATCAAGGAAAGGCAATTCTGGCATCAAAGGATACGTCTCTTCTGATGAATAAGTGGAAATATTACTTTGTCGATTTATGGAAATATTATTTTTACGTGCGGTCTCAATCAGGAAGCGTCCGTATAAATCAATTATCTAAATATTCTCTCGACTTTCTGGGCTATCTTTCAAGTGTGCGATTAAATACTTCAGTGGTACGGAGTCAAATGCTAGAAAATTCATTTATAATAGATAATGCTATGAAGAAGTTGGATACAAGAATTCCAATTATTTCTCTCATTGGATCATTGTCTAAAGCGAAATTTTGTAACACATTAGGGCATCCCATTAGTAAGCCGACGTGGTCCGATTCCTCCGATTCTGATATTATTGACCGATTTGTGCGTATATGCAGAAATCTTTCTCATTATCACAGTGGATCTTCAAAAAAAAAGAGTTTGTATCGAATAAAATATATACTTCGGCTTTCTTGTGTTAAAACTTTGGCTCGTAAACACAAAAGTACTGTACGTGCTTTTTTGAAAAGATTAGGTTCGG
>NW_028322777.1:0-2500 GCF_047325235.1 Durio zibethinus
GCAAGAATCTAATCTATTCCATAGTTATTTGGAACTGGAATTGACGAACAGGGAATACCCATATTAGTGTTTAGTAGTTTCAAATAGAAATCTAAATGGGGCGTGGCCGAGTGGTAAGGCAACGGGTTTTGGTCCCGCTATTCGAAGGTTCGAATCCTTTCGTCCCAGAGCCTACTCTTTTTATATATCAGAATAACGATATCCGAATCTAAATTGCTCTTTTTTTTTAACAACCTTCTTTCTAAGAGTCAAATATTGGAGAAAATGTGATTCTTGCTTTTGATTTTTAATGATTTCTTAAGATTGGCACTCGAAGAACTGTGAGATTGGCGAATCTATTCTATCGAGTTATTTGATCTATCGAGTTATTTGAAGATGCAAGGCAGATTCAAAAAGATTAGTTTATTTGTGTTATTTATAATATTCGTAATATTATTATTATTAATTATATTATTAATTTCTTATTAATTAGAATAGAAAAGCTTAATATTAATAAAAGTATAAAAAAATAAAAATATATTGTATTCATACAATATGGGTTAATTTGAATTCTTATTGAGGCTTTTTCTTCCTAAATTATCTATTTATTTCATATAGATTCATATAGAAGGAAATTGATTTCATATAGAAGGAAAAAGTATAGATAGATTACTATGTATCGACTGAACCAATGACTATTCATGATTCCATAATTGAATCAATGTTCCAAACTAGAGGAATGTTATGGTAAAACTTCGTTTGAAACGATGTGGTAGAAAGCAACGTGCGACTTGAAGGACATGATCGGCTGTGGATGTCAAAACCCACCACCTTCCATTATGTAGAAATGAAGGTGCTTTTGGCTCGACATCCTTTGTTCTGTTCTATTATAATCCGTCTTTTTGTTGGGTTGTAATGTAAATAGTACAGGATGGAGCTCGAAGAGAAACATCCATTTTTCAGGGGCAAGGATCTAGGGTTAATTAATGGAAATAAATAAGTTGGAACAACTTCGTAAGTCTATTTTTGATATAGAAATCGAAAAGCTCCGATTCAAACTATTTTCAAATCAAAAAGAAAAATTGTTGGAATTGGTAAAACTCTTTCGATCAAAAGTGTATAATGCGGGAATTAATCGTTCATATGATTCTTTGATAGAAAGAAAAAAAGAGAGAAAAAGGGGCATGTTGCTGCCATTTTTGAAATGATTAAATATCGCCGAAGTAATGTCTAAACCCAATGATTCAAGACAAAGATAAAGGATCCTAGAACAAGGAAATACCCTTTTCAATTGTCTCAACAACTAGATCAAAATGAAGAATCGAAATCGATTCTAAACGAGACAAACAAAAAAAGGGGTTAGAGACCACTCAATAAAAGAATGCCTAAGGATTTTTTTTTGAGCATTTTGAGAGTTATTTGACTTGAGTTATGAGAGTACGAATGCTTTTTTCTTCTTTTTTTTTGAAAAAAAAAAGACGGGTTTAAATGTCTAATTGATTTGCCGGGTTTATGGATCTTTTTGACATTCTAATTACATACATTATAATTCCATACATAGACATAACTTTTAATAGACATAACTTTTAATCATTTTTTTTTTTTTTTCTCGAGCCGTACGAGGAGAAAACTTCTTATACGTTTCTAGGGGGGGGGTATTATTTAACTACATCTATCCCAATGAGCCGTTTATCGAATCGTTGCAATTGATGTTCGATCCCGAAGAGAGGGAAGAGATCTTCGAAAAGTTGGTTTTTATGATCCGATAAATAATCAAACCCATTTGAATGTTCCCGCTATTCTCTATTTCCTTGAAAAAGGAGCTCAACCCACAGGAACTGTCCATGATATTTTAAAGAAGGCCGGGGTTTTTACGGAACTTAGTCTTAATCAAACAAAATTCAATTAATGAAATACAAAAAAGAGGGGGTGGATGACTCATATCTAGCTTTGTATAAATTTTTCTTTATAATTTCCTCCCCCCTCTTTTGTTTTATTCATACTTTTTTATTTATTATTCGTATTTCTTATTGCTTTGCTACTATAGAATACCGTGTTCTATAACAGATTTTATTGAGCTAATTTTATTGATATAAAATATAGAGAAAAAAGATCAATTGAATAAATGAAGTAATTGCATTTAAAAAAATAACATAAAATAAGATAAAAAAAAAAAAATAACATAAAATAAGATAAAAAAACAGAGAAAATAACAAGAAAAAATAACATATAAAAATAGAAAATATTAATAATAATTAATAATAAATAATAATAATTAATAATAAATAATTAATAATAAATATTATAATAATAAATATTATAATAATAAATATTATAATAATAAAAATAATAAATATTATAATAATAAATATTATTAATAATAAAAATAATAAATATTATAATAATAAATATTATTAATAATAAAAATAATAAATATTATAATAATAAATATTATTAATAATTAATAATAAAAAATACAATATAATAAAAAAAAAAAAAAAATTGACTTAATTCTTTTTTT
>NW_028322777.1:32500-53594 GCF_047325235.1 Durio zibethinus
TTTTATACTTTCTCCTACAAAAAAACTTGTAATGCCTACTCCATTTGTAATTCCATCGATTACTCGCCTATCAAAAAAATGAGTTAGTTCGGACAATCCTCTTATACCTTTTGTTAAGGATATTGAATAAAACGTATCTATGTAACCACGATTATATGACCAATCGTATATCAAATATATTATTTTATCCAAGAAAATTCTTTTAGGACCCCTTTTTGCAAACGAATTTAGTAAGTTCAAATTTTGTAAAGATGAATAAAAAGGCTTATATAAAAGGAATGCTGTAAATATTCCAAAACAAGCTATACTCACTGAAAAAGTTGCATTTGTTAAAAATTGATACCAATCCTCAAAATCATTTGAATTTTGATGTAAAAGATTTATAGATGGAGTTAATAATTTGGATAATATATCCAAATGTATTCCTTCTTGATTAAAAGGAATTGCTATGGCTCCAACAAAAAAAGTAAATAGAACCAGTATAAGCATAGGAAATAACATAGTATTATCCGATTCATGAGGATAAGAAAAAGCCTTCTTGTAGCCAAAATTCGTAATAGTAATAAGAGCCCCTTTTTTTACATTACCACCAATTCTATATGGCTTCTCATTATTATTCATTGTTAATAAATTATTCATTGTTAATAAAGGGGATAAAGGAAAATTTCTGTTAATCATTGTTTGCTCTTCTTTTTTACCCCATAGTTTTATTGAATAGAAGGAGCTACCTTTTTTGCCACTATAATTTTGAAAATTAATGTTTAAATGTCCTTCAAAAGTAAGTAAATAGATCCGAAACATATAAAATGCTGTTAATCCGGCCGTGGACCAAGCTATTATTGCAAAAATCGGTGAATACAACCAACTGTCACTAAGAATTTCATCTTTGGACCAAAAACAAGCAAGGGGTGGAATACCACAAAGAGAAAGTGTACCCACTAAAAAAGCAATTTGTGTAATTGGCACATGCTTTCTTAAACCGCCCATAAAAACCATATTCTGGCTTTTATCTGGAGAATATCCAACAATAGCTTCCATGGAATGAATAATGGATCCGGATCCTAAAAACAACAATGCCTTCGAATAAGCATGAGTAATCAAATGAAATAAAGCGGCTCGATAAGACCCCATACCTAGAGCTACCATCATATAACCCAGTTGGGACATTGTAGAATAGGCTAAACCCCTCTTAATATCTTTTTGAGCAAGAGCTAAAGTAGCCCCTAATAATACTGTTATTATACCTATCAAAGATATTAGATTCATTATGTAAGGTATAACTATGAAAAGAGGAAGAAGGCGGGCTACAAGAAAAATTCCCGCTGCTACCATAGTGGCAGCATGTATAAGAGCCGAAATAGGAGTAGGCCCCTCCATGGCATCAGGTAACCATACATGAAGGGGAAACTGCGCAGATTTAGCAACTGCGCCGGCAAATAATAAAGAGGCACATAAAGTAACAAATAAAAAATGAACCTCATTATTATAAATCACGTTATTAAATATTTCGAACAAATCTTGAAATTCGAAACTTCCCGTTATCCAATAAAAACCTAAGATTCCTAATAATAAACCAAAATCGCCTATCCGATTAGTTACAAACGCTTTTTGACAAGCGTTTGCCGCAACAGGTCGTGTGAACCAAAACCCTATTAATAGATAAGAACACATTCCAACCAATTCCCAAAAAATATAAATTTGTATCAAATTAGAACTAGTAACTAATCCCAACATTGAAGTATTGAATAAACTCATATAAGCAAAAAATCTCAAATATCCTTGATCATGAGACATATAATTGTCACTATAAATAAGAACAAAAATTCCAACAGTAGTGATTAATATTGACATAATAGAGGTAAGTGAATCAATAAAGTAGCCAAACTCGAAAGAAAAATCATTATTGATGGTCCAAGACCATCCATATTGATAGATAGAACTTCTATTTATTTGCTGAATAGACAGATCGACCGAAAAAATCATAACTATACTTAACAATAAAATATTGGGAAAAGCCCACATACGACGAAGATTTTTTGTTGCCGTCGGAAAAAGTAGGAGTCCCATTCCTATTAAAATAGGAATTGGAAGTGGCACAAAAGGTATGATCCATGAATATTGATATGTATGCTCCATAAAAACTTTTTTCTTATTCTTTCTTAATTAATCGTTTCTGATTCACCGGCTCTTATCTCTTTTGATGGAAAGGGAGCAATAATACAATCAAGATATTACAAAGTTAACTGGAATTTTCTATTATTAATCTTTTAATCTTTCTCAAATATTTCAAAAATATTCAAATTTCGAAGTTAGAAGTAATCAAATGATATCACCGAGTTACTAATGGAAAAAAAAAATATTCTTTTTTTTTTTCAAAATTATGTATCCTTTAACAGATTAATTACGAGTCTCATTCGAATTTGATTGAAAATGAAAATTGGGCATACTCTCTCTTCGAGCTTGACCAATTACCAATTAATAGAAAAAAATTCAAGTTTGTTTTTTATTAGGTAAATAAAATGGTTTTTTTACATTTTTTTGTTTTGATGTATTTTTCGTGTATAAATGGAGATGTATAAATTATAAATGTAGGACGACAAAAAAAATAGGCAGAGATAGAGAAGGAAAGACTCTTTTTTACGTTTTTTTGATTTCATCAATTCAATTTATATATCATAATAGATCCTAATCTATCCTATAGATTTGAATGGAGATATAAAAAAGAAAGGTACCAATAAATTAAATACAAATTCTTCTTTTTTTCTGGATAGTGTATGGAATATAAATAAAAAAAGGTTATATCATATTTTTTTTTTTTTTTTTTTCTAGAATAGAAGCATTTTATGTTATTTTCCCATCTCTATTTAGTTCTTATGAAATTTATATAGTAGTATATAGATAATTATAATCTAGAAAATCTATTAATCTAGAAAATCTATAGGAATAGATAAATAATGACATAAAGACACCGATCATTTTGTTTTAAAAATAGATGTCTTTGACATCCAACTATAGCACTAAATAACCTTTTTTTTGAATGGCAGTTCCAAAAAAACGTACTTCTACATCAAAAAAGCGTATTCGAAAAAATGTTTGGAAAAAGAAAGGATATTGGGCGGCGTTGAAAGCTTTTTCATTATCGAGATCTATTTTTACGGGTAATTCAAAAAGTTTTTTTGTACGACAAATAATTTTTTTTTAATCTGAATTGGTTTAACTCGAATAAGATACAAAGGTTTTCTTTTTTGAATATCTTTTTTTTTTTCATTTCCGGGATGGGGATTCTCATTTTCCCCATCGCCCCATTTGGTATCTTAGTGTTATAATAATTTGTTATTTTTATAATATTCAATTTCAATTTATAATAATAAATAATTAAATAATTAAATAATAAAAATTTGTATATTTATACTATAGCTATATCGGAGCACATATATATAAGAGCTTTAACTGGGTTGTTGAAACTAATCCATTAAGTTTCAATTTTGTAACTTTATGAATCATTATTTCTCTGAATTACTATATATCCTTCCCTTGCTTTCAACCCAATTGAGAAAACTCCCTTTATAATTTAGTGGATATACAAATAATGTATCAATTTAAAATGATCTAAAAAAATTCTATGTTTGTATAAGAAGATGAATCAAGACATATTTTTAGAATTCGAAATTCGAAATACTTTTTTGAAGTATGGTACAATTATGACAGGAATCGAAACGCTTTTTATATAACGTAACGTGTACAACCCAATATCTAGTTGGTTTGATAAATCCTTAAAACGCAAAATCCTAACGATTAATACAAAGCTATGCAAATTACATAAATCTTTTGAAATCATTGGATGTGGTGCTGAAATTGTGATCTCTAAAAATAATATTTTTTCATTCATTTATTCATTCAATTGATAAGCATTTTTTTTTTTATAGATTCATAAAAATCATATAAAAGAATGAGAGATGAATCATTAAAAAATTAAAATGATAAAGAACATTTTTTTGTTGAATTCTATCTATGAATTGAAGTTACAACTAGTTAGTTTAGTTACAATAGAGGAGTTCTCTTTTAGGAAAACACAAACTATAAAATCTCTGTTGAAATAATTAAATATTAAATTAAATATTAAATAAAAAAAAGGATAATTAAATAAAACGATAAATAATAAAGATTCTTTTTGAACCTTCAAATTGCTATTTAAACGAGTTTTTATTCATCAATTTAAATTAAATGCTTCTTTTACATTTTACATTGAATTGACCCCTTCACCTTCAATCTCGACGATTGAATAAAAAATGGCTTATTATGATTTCGAGCAAGCCGCTATGGTGAAATCGGTAGACACGCTGCTCTTAGGAAGCAGTGCTAGAGCATCTCGGTTCGAGTCCGAGTAGCGGCATAGTATCTTCTAAAAGAGATAGAATAAGTCCTATAATGAATTTAATTCCTGATTTCCATTCCATAAAATCTAGAAACCCTCGCTTTTTTCAGAATTCTTATGATTTTTTCAACTTTAGAGCATATATTAACTCATATATCCTTTTCGGTCGTTTCAATTGTAATTACAATTCATTTTTTAACCTTATTCTTATTAGTCGATGAAGTCGTAGGACTATATGATTCATCAGAAAAGGGCATGATAGTTACCTTTTTCTGTATAACAGGATTATTAGTCACTCGTTGGATTTATTCAGGACATTTCCCATTAAGTGATTTATATGAATCATTAATCTTTCTTTCATGGGGTTTCTCCCTTATTCATATGGTTTACTATTTTAAAAAGCGTAAAAATGATTTAAGCGCAATAACCGCACCAAGTGTTATTTTTACCCAAGGCTTTGCCACTTCGGGTCTTTTAACCAAAATGCATCAATCCGCAATATTAGCGCCTGCTCTCCAATCCCAGTGGTTAATGATGCACGTAAGTATGATGGTATTAGGCTATGCAGCTCTTTTATGTGGATCATTATTATCAGTAGCTCTTCTAGTCATTACATTTCGAAAAGCCATAAAAATTATTGGTAAAAACAATAATTTATTAAATCAGTCATTTTCGTTTGGCGAAATCCAATACATGAATGAAAGAAGCAATGTTTTATTAAACACTTATTTTCTTTCTTCTAAAAATTTTTACAGGTATCAATTGACTCAACAATTGGATCGTTGGAGTTATCGTATTATTAGTCTCGGGTTTATCTTTTTAACCATAGGAATTCTTTCGGGAGCCGTATGGGCTAATGAGGCGTGGGGATCATATTGGAATTGGGACCCAAAGGAAACTTGGGCATTTATTACTTGGACCGTATTCGCGATTTATTTACATACCCGAACAAATAAAAATTTGGAAGGTGTAAATTCCGCACTTGTGGCTTCTATGGGATTTCTTATAATTTGGATATGCTATTTTGGGGTCAATCTATTAGGAATAGGTTTACATAGTTATGGTTCATTTACATTAACATCTAATTGAATTGAATAAAAAGGCTAAGCCTAACAAATACTAAGATAGGACAGCGTATATATAAGAAAACTTATTGTAAGCTGTCAAGAACCTTTTGAATCACTCCACTACTTGATTCAAAAGGTTCTAACAAAAGCCAAAGATGTCTGATTAAAATTCAATTTAATTCTTTTACCTTTTTTTACTTAACTTAAACTTAAGAGAAGAAAAAAGACTTCTTTCTTTTTTTTTTCACTGTACAACGAACAATTTTAAAAATCATAGGATTACTTTTTGATTTTTTGTTTTATTCATCAAAACTATCTATAAAAATAATTATATAGAATAGTTTCGACCTTCTCACCTGATAATGAGAGGACAAAATCCGGATAAATACCAATACCTATTACTGGTAGAAAGATAGAGATCGAAACAAATAACTCTCGTGGTCCAGAATCAAAAAAATAAGAACTTTGAGCATTAAATAGCTTGTATCCATAGAACATTTGACGTGACATAGATAATGAATAAATAGGAGTTAATATCATTCCAATTGACATTACGAAAGTAATTAGTATTTTTGGCATTAAAAAATATTTTTGGCTGGTAATTATTCCAAAAAAGACTATCAACTCTGCAACAAAACCACTCATGCCCGGTAATGCAAGAGAAGCCATCGATAAGATACTGAACATCGTAAATATTTTTGGAATCGGAATAGCCATTCCACCCATTTCGTCGAGATAAAAAAGACGCATTCTATCATAACTCGTTCCTGCCAAGAAAAAAAGTGCAGCACCGATAAATCCATGAGATATTATTTGTAAAATAGCTCCGTTGAGTCCCGTATCAGTTATAGAGCCAATTCCTATAATTATGAAACCCATATGAGATACGGAGGAATAGGCTATTCTTTTTTTTAAATTCCGTTGACCAAGAGATGTTGAAGCTGCATAAATTATTTGCATTGTACCCACTATTATCAACCAGGGAGAAAATATGGAATGAGCGTGGGGTAATAATTCCATATTGATGCGAACTAATCCATACGCTCCCATTTTTAATAAAATTCCGGCTAGAAGCATACAAGTACTGTAATGTGCCTCCCCATGGGTGTCTGGTAACCACGTATGTAAGGGTATAATCGGCGATTTGACAGCAAAAGCAATAAGAAATCCAATATAGAATATGATTTCCAGTGCGACAGGATACGATTGATTAGCTAATGTTTCAAAATTTAATGTTGGTTCATTAGAACCGTATAAACCGATACCCAAAACTCCTATTAATAAAAAAATGGAACCCCCCGCAGTGTACAAAATAAATTTTGTAGCCGAGTACAGACGTTTCTTTCCCCCCCACATGGATAGAAGTAGATAAACGGGAATTAATTCGAACTCCCACATGATGAAAAAAAGTAAAAGGTCTCGAGAAGAAAATGATCCTATTTGACCACTGTACATTGCTAGCATCAAGAAATGGAATAATCGCGAATCTCGAGTAACTGGCCAAGCCGCCAAAGTAGCTAAAGTAGTGATAAATCCTGTCAGTAAAATGGGCCCTATAGAAAGTCCATCTATTCCCAATCTCCAGTAAAAATCAAAAAAATTTATCCATTTATAATCTTCCTCCAGCTGGATTAATGGATCGTCCAATCGGAAATGATAACAAAATGCATAGGTTGTTAGAAGGAGTTCAAATATGCATATACACATAGTATACCACTTAATTAGCTTATTTCCTCTATGAGGAAGAAAGAAAATTAAAGAACCTGCAGATATTGGTAAAACTACAATTATTGTTAACCAAGGAAAATAATTCGTGGTAAAGACAAGATGCACTTGGACCAGAAAAACCCGTGCTCAAAAAAGATTTTTTTTGAGCACGGGTTTTTTCAGTAAAAAAAAAATAAAATGGATTCAAAATGTATTCAAGTGGGGTTTTCGGGAACGTATCAATAAGCTAGACCCATACTTCGAGTTGTTTCATGCCATAAATAAACTCGAACGCTCAAGAAATCTGTTGGACAAGCGGATTCACATCTCTTACAACCAACACAGTCTTCTGTTCTTGGAGCGGAAGCAATTTGCTTAGCTTTACATCCATCCCAAGGTATCATTTCTAACACATCGGTGGGGCAGGCTCGGACACATTGAGTACACCCTATACATGTATCATAAATTTTTACTGAATGTGACATGGGATCTATAATTTTTTGAACATCATAAAATTTCAATCTAGTAAACTTGTAAATGAATCATTATAGTTAAACACCAGATGAATCAACGATTTACCAGAAATTTTCTAATCAATTTCCTTCGGGATCAACTCATAAGAAAGGACCAAGATACTTTGATTTCTTACGTTTTCGAAAACATGATGTAGATTCCAACATATTGGACATGCTAATTCAAATTGGTGAATCTTATAATTTAATATTATTAATATTACTTATTCAACAAAGTTGATTGATTGATACGCGTTGATTTTCTGTTACGATAAATTGAGGAAACAATAGCTGATCCAATAGCTGCTTCAGCGGCTGCAATAGCTATAACAAAAATTGATAAAATATTTCCTTTTAATTGCCGACTATCAAAAAAATCAGAAAATGTTACAAAATTTATATTAACCGCATTCAGTATAAGTTCAAGACACATAAGGGCCCGAACCATATTTCGACTCGTGATCAATCCATAAATACCGATAGAAAATAAATAGGCACTCAAAACAAGTATATGTTCGAGCATCATTGACCAACTCCTTATCAATTTCGATTCATTTTAATATGAACAATAATTCAACGGATTTGATTGACTAGAATAGAATATAACAAAAAGAATATATTGGAAATATCTCGAATAAACGAATTTCTATTTTATATTTTATACACGAACAAGAATTCAAGGAAAATAGATGCGATAAGACAGAAAAAAGTTTAATTTGGATTGCTTGCTATTCCTAGTTAGAAAGATTTATTACTGACGAGCCACAGCAATTGCACCTATCAAAGCAACTAAAAGAATTAGTGAAATGAATTCAAATGGAAGAAAAAAATCTGTTGCTAAATGAATTCCAATTTGTTGACTATTACTTATCAAATCTTGTTCTATAATTTGGTTTGATCTTGTAGTCCAAATAATCCCGTACCATGATGTATCTAATATAGTAGTAATTAGCGAAACAAGAATACTTGTACAAATCAACGAAGTAAGGCCATTCCCAATGGTCCACAGATTAAAATTTTTATAATATTCTGAACCATTCATGAACATCACAGCAAATAGGATTAAAACATTTATGGCTCCCACATAAATAAGAAGCTGGGCAGCAGCTACAAAATGAGAATTTGAGAGAATATAGAATAAGGATATACAAACAAGAACCAATCCCAATGAAAAGGCAGAAAAAATTGGATTGGTAAGTAATACCACTCCCAGGCCCCCTAATATAAGACCCGATCCCAGAAAAACTAAAAGAAAATCGTGTATTGGTCCAGGCAAATCCATTATATGTAAAATAAGAGATAAATAAATCGAAATGCTTTTCATGATCTTATTGACCCGACCAGGAATTTTTTTTTTATGATACGTTCCTAATTGAATAAAATCCTAATCTATTAGGTGTGAATTGATCTAAGTACAATTATTGTTTCGTTTTTAATTCTTTTTTTTTGTTCGGTTCGAAAGGGTATTTTGTTTTTTGAAACTATATATTTCGAAATAATTACGAATATATTAATAGATTTTCAAGAAAAATGAATTCGAAATTCTTATCAACCAGTTAATTTGTAATTGAATTTTTATTTATTGACCAAACAAAGAGTAAAGGCCTCATTCTTTTAAGTCAAACCAAATATTCTTTTAACTTAAACCAAAACGGAACCTTAAAAGAATTGGAAATTTCTCTTTAATAGAATAGGAGGTTTACTTACTCAGTTTTTCTTTGAGGCGAATTCAAAATTGTTCGAATTGTATAATCGTCAATTACTGACATTGGTAAACGGCCCAAAGCAATTTGATTATAATTCAATTCGTGACGGTCGTAAGTAGAAAGTTCATATTCTTCAGTCATTGATAAACAATTTGTTGGACAATACTCAACGCAGTTACCACAAAATATACAAATTCCGAAATCAATACTGTAATTAAGCAATCGTTTTTTTCTAATATCCGTTTCAAATTTCCAATCAACAACAGGCAGATCTATAGGGCATACACGAACACATACTTCACAAGCAATGCATTTATCAAATTCAAAATGGATTCGCCCACGGAAACGCTCTGATGCGATTAATTTTTCATAAGGGTATTGAATAGTTACAGGTAAACGATTTGCGTGGGATAAGGTAATCATGAAACCTTGACCAATGTACCTTGCTGCTCGGACTGTTTGGTGGCCATAATTCATGAACCCAGTTACCATAGGGAACATATCGTGAATATCTATGAATAATTTTATGTTTGTTTCTTTCTCTTGTTTGAACCAAGTCATGAATCTCGTATTCTTTTTTTCTTTACAGTGAAAGAAGTTGGAAAGAAGTTGTTAATAATAGATTACCGAGAGAAATGGGTAAAAGAAATTTCCATCCAAGATTTAATAATTGGTCCATTCTTAACCTAGGTAAAGTCCATCTTGTTGCGATAGAAATAAACAAAAACAAATAAGTTTTAGCTAATGTAATAAAGATACCAATTGTCGTTCCAAAGATTCCATTCATTTTATTTATTTCAAATAGCTCAGGGACGAATACGTACGGAATGGAAATATTCCAACCCCCCAAGTAAAGAACTGTTACAAATAAGGAAGAAAGTAATAGATTTAGATAGGAAGCAACATAAAATAAACCAAATTTGATACCCGAATATTCGGTTTGATACCCTGCTACTAATTCTTCCTCGGCTTCTGGTAAATCAAAAGGTAATCTCTCACATTCTGCTAGAGAAGAAATTAGAAAAACGATAAACCCTATTGGCTGACGCCACAAATTCCATCCCCAAACCCCATATTTTGATTGCGCCTCAACTATATCAACTGTACTTGAGCTGTTAGATAATTATAGTCGATGATAACATCACTGTTCCCATCGCTAGTCCAAAACCGTACATGAGGTTTTCAACTCATACGGCTCCTCGTGGGTCACAAATAAATTTAAGGACCGAATCAGTATTATTTCTCTTCGTATGGTTGTAGAATAGATAGAGAAAAAATGGATTGGAAGGTCCAAAATTATACCAATGGAATTCTGTCTGCTATATTATGAAGAATAAAAAAAGTGCTTCTGAATTGATCTCGCCCGTTACTAATTTCAATTTTTATTTGTTGAGTAATAACTTAAGCCTTCAATAAAATACTTCTTGTAGAAATATCAATAGATATTTCAACCCATTGTTTTCGATTACGAAAAAAATTAAATATTACATTAGCTCATAAATCATGACACAGATTATATCTCTCTATATATATGAAAGAAAGAATAAAAAAAAAAAAAATATTTATTTTTTATTCTTTCTTTTTCGTTCCTATTCTTCTTTCTGATCTGAGAAAATTACGAATGGGGGCTTAAACTAAAAAATAGTAAAGGATTATTTCGTTCCTGATAGTCATTACTTTAATCGGTGGATAGGAGCATACTCTGGACCGGAATCGTGGGTAGTACTGCCTACTCATTTCTACTAATTTAAAGCCCCAATTAGTATTCTTTTTATGTTATCCAGAAATATCCTTTTTATATAATTTACATAATCTCCATTACTAATCCTTTGTGTATTTTGGTGTTCCTAACCATCCACTCATTTTTTTGTTCAATCCCCCGTTTGGTTTGGCAATACATGTATGGGAATCTATACAAAGGATAGCCAAAACTCTATACGGTTGATCTTTTGAGCCCGCTTCAAGCTAGATTGACTAATCAACCCGTCTTGGGGTAAAGACTTCTTCCACTTATGTTTTCTTCCACTTAACTCTTGTACATAGGAAATGAGATTAAATTTTTTTTTGTTTAATTTACTGCGAATTTATAAGCTGCTTTCTTTCACTCATATATAACTATCTAATTTAGTTTATCAACCTGAAGGATAATAAAATAACGAAGATATCTATTCAATCCATTCAGCTTATTTTATAGAACGAAAGGAATAGGGAAAAGAAAAGTTTATATTTCAACGAATCGCACGTAGAGATATTGATAAAACACATAGAGTTAATGGTATTTCATAACTAATCGATTGAGCAGCAGCTCGCAGACCACCTAAAAAGGAATATTTATTATTTGATCCGTATCCTGACATAAGAAGTCCAACAGGAGCAATACTTGAAATGGCAATCCATAAAAAAATACCGATATTGAGATCGGCTAAAATAAGGCGAGAGCTAAAAGGAATTACTGAAAAACTTAGTAAAATGGATATGACTGCTATAGACGGTCCAATACGGAATAAACGAGTATTTCCTCTAGATGGAAGAATATTCTCTTTGAAAAGCAGTTTTGTTCCATCTGCTAGAGCTTGAAGAATTCCCAAAGGGCCGGCGTATTCAGGCCCAATACGTTGTTGTATTCCTGCAGATATTTCTCTTTCTAACCATACAATTACTAGTACACCTATTGTGATTCCCAATACAAGAGTCAAAATAGGGACAAACATCCATATGATCCCATAGACCTCTTTTAAGGATTCCAATCTGTAAAAGGAATTGATATCTTCTACTTCTGTTGTATAAATTATCATTTCAACGATCAACTTCTCCCATAATGATATCTATGCTACCTAGTATCGTCATAATATCAGCCAATTTCATTCTTTTAACTAACTGAGGAAGAATTTGCAAATTGATAAAACCCGGCGGGCGAATTTTCCATCTCCAAGGAAAACCACTTTGATCTCCTATCAGAAAAATTCCTAATTCTCCCTTTGGGGCTTCCATTCTCGCATAAAGTTCTTGTCTCGGTAATTCAAATGTAGGAGAAGGTTTTTTACTAATGAATCGATATTCAAAATCATTCCATTCTGGATCCCTTTCTCGATCAAAACATCGGATTTCTAAATTCTCATAGGGACCCCCCGGAATTCCTTCCAGGGCCTGTTGAATTATTTTTATGGATTCCGTCATTTCACTGATTCGGACTAAATAACGAGCTAATGAATCTCCTTCTTTTTGCCACTGGATTTCCCAATCAAATTCGTCGTAACACTCATAATGATCAACTTTACGAAGATCCCATTTGATTCCAGAGGCTCGTAGCATTGGGCCGGATAGACCCCAATTTATTGCTTCTTCTCCACCAATAACCCCTACCCCTTCAACTCGTTCTAAAAAAATAGGATTTCGCGTAATAAGTTTTTGATATTCAACAATTCCTGTTAAAAAATAATCACAGAAATCCAAACATTTATCTATCCAGCCATAGGGTAGATCGGCCGCTACTCCTCCGATACGAAAATAATTATGCATCATTCTCATACCGGTGGCAGCTTCGAATAGATCATATACTAATTCTCTTTCTCTGAAAATATAGAAAAAGGGGGTCTGTGCACCAATATCGGCCATAAAAGGTCCAAGCCATAATAGATGAGAAGCTATACGACTCAACTCCAACATAATTACTCTGATATAGCTGGCTCTTTTAGGGACTTGAATATTGCCCAATTGTTCTGGTCCATTTACGGTTATTGCTTCCGTGAACATAGTGGCTAAATAATCCCAACGTGTTACATAAGGCAAATATTGTATAATTGTTCGGTTTTCCGCAATTTTTTCCATTCCTCTGTGTAAATAACCTAATATTGGTTCACAGTCAACAACATCTTCACCATCTAGAGTAACGATGAGACGAAGAACACCGTGCATTGATGGGTGGTGAGGTCCCATATTGACTATCATAAGGTCTTTTTCTGTAGCTGATAGATTCATAAGTTTTTCCTCGATTCATTCTTACATGAATTGTTGAAAACGAAAAGAAGTACATCAAAATGAAAAATATAATAAATCGACTAATTCAATCAAATTAACGATTTTTTGATTCCCGAATATCCAACTCACTAATTAATTCTTTATAACGTATGTTATTTTTCTTTGATAAATAAGACAGAAGCCGTTGACGTTTTCCTAGAATTTTACGTAGACCTCTCTGAGATAAATAGTCTTTTTTGTGCAATTCCAAATGTGAAGTAAGTCTTCGTATCTTATTGGTGAAACTGACTATTTGAAATTCAACGGACCCCTTGTTTTCTTCTTTTTTTTCTTGAAAAATAACTGAGATGAATGAATTTTTTACCATAAAACAAAAATTTCTCTCCCCCTTTTTTTGAATGTGAATTTTACTGATCAGTAATAATAATAATACCATTCATTTTAATATGCACAATGATTTTAAGTTCGTTATGAACTTTATAATTTTTTCAAATAAAATTAATCAATCCGGTTTTCAATCATAATATATGGAAAAATGTACCATTGACGAATTTTCAAACGCGGATACATATGTATCCTTACCATACTGAAACGACTGCCATTATTACTATTAAACCAATAGCGATTCATACAAGCTAAATCTTCTAATCGATAATTGGGCCAAAGAAAGAACTTTAATTTAATTAGTTTCTTTTTATCACTATCAAGATGTTTGTTTTTATTCAAAACTTGACCACAGTTTTTTACATTATTTAAAAATACTGGATTTCTATGCATACCATTTTTATCCCTTGAATTGAAAGAAATTCGAATTCGCAATTCTCTCCGGTGGTTAGGGGATAAAATATTTTCAGGAATAAACAAATCATAATGATTTTTGTCTTTATTTTCAGTCATTTTTTGATGTCTTGCAATGGATTCATCAAAATTATTTTTTTCAATATAGTTTTTTTTTTTGCGTCTTTTTTTTTTTTTGCGTCTTTGATTAATTTCATGTTTATTTTTATGAACCAATGAAATACTTATAGTTTGATATAGAATAAATTGTCCATCAATTTCTACATACCGGCGAATTGGTTCGATAATCAATACTCCTTTTTTGAGTAGGTATTGATAAGTTAAAAGTAACTTATCCGCCGAATCCATCAAAATATCCAGATTCGTTCCTCCTCTTCTAACAGAGTATAGAAAAGTTTCATTCATATTTATCAGGCCAAGAATGAAAGAATATGCTTTGATATTTTTGATTATTTTTTCATCGAAAGAATCAGCATCCCATCCGAATTGAAAATACAAATACTTTTGTAGGAATAAACGAGCTTCTCTCTTGCTCTCGTCTTCCTTTCTATGTTTTTTTGATTTACCAGAATCTTCTTCAACATCTTTTTCTTGATTGTCTGATTTACCTTTTTCTTGATCTGATTTACCTTTTTCTTGATTGGATGATTTACCTTTTTCTTGATTGGATGATTTACCTTTTTCTTGATTGTATGATTTACCTTTTTCTTGATTGGATGATTTACCATAATCTTCTTCAACATCTTTTTCTTGATTGTATGATTTACCTTTTTCTTGATTGGATGATTTACCATAATCTTCTTCAACATCTTTTTCTTGATTGTATGATTTACCTTTTTCTTCATTGTATGATTTACCATAATCTTCTTCAACATCTTTTTCTTGATTGTATGATTTACCTTTTTCTTCATTGTATGATTTACCATAATCTTCTTCAACATCTTTTTCTTGATTGTATGATTTACCTTTTTCTTGATTGGATGATTTACCTTTTTCTTGATTGGATGATTTACCATAATCTTCTTCAACATCTTTTTCTTGATTGTATGATTTACCTTTTTCTTGATTGGATGATTTACCTTTTTCTTGATTGGATGATTTACCATAATCTTCTTCAACATCTTTTTCTTGATTTGAGAGAACGGATCTAAATTTTCTTTTTTTTTTTGCATCTGATACAAGATCCTCTTTTTTTCCATTAAAATTAAAATTGAAAAGAAGTAGTTTTATTGGTATGATCCATGGTTCAACCTTATATGCATTATATAGTAGCACAAATTCTGGGAAGAACCAAAGTTCCAGATTCGATATTTGATAATTATTAAAATTATTAATCACAGTCTTAATATTTTTCTTACTCTTGGTACTGGTTTTCTTACTCTTGGTACTGGTCTTCTTACTCTTGGTACTGGTATCGACCCAGGACTCAATATCGGTCTTATTTCTAAGACAAAAATTAAGAATTCTCCAATTAAAAAATTTTCTATGCGAAAATTTCCCCGTTTTCCCCGTTTTCCCCGTTAGATAATTATGGATAGGAATATCCCCCAATATATCAAAAAATTTTCGTTTATCCATGTTGTAATTATAAGGAATCTCTTCCCTCTTATTTACTTGTAATGGTGATCCATAAGTATATGAGTCCCTCATATCTTGATATATAATAAATATATATGATAATAAATTATATCTATAGTGTTTTTTAAAATTATCTTTTTTATATTTTTGTTCTTGATTCCGTTTTTGTTCTTGATTCAGTTTATATTCTTGATTCAGTAATGAATTCGCTTGAAAATCATTTTTTTTTTCGTAATGTATTAATCTTTCTTTTTCATCTGAATCCCATTTTGTTAAATCTTTATTTTGAGCCATATAGTGTTGATTGACTCTATTTCGCCATTGTTCTGGTACTAATCTAAGCCATATACTCTGAACTAAATCGTATTGATAATCGTATTGATAATGACTCCTTAACCAGTTTTTCCATTCCTTTATTCCAGAGATTTTTTGTCTTAACCCATAATGATGTTTTAATTGGGAATGAGATATTCCTTGTTCTTCAAAATAATCTTTTATTTCATTTTTAAGAAAAAGAGATGTTCCGTGATATTGAAGGATAGGTTTGAATTTAATAACTTGGGTTTGTGATAATTTGTAAAATACATATGCTTGTGAGAGGGAGGATAAGTCACAAAAAGCTTTTGCATTTTGATTTCTAATATTCGAAAGTGAGTTTTTTATATTTTTTATAGTTGAAATAAAATGAATTGTATTTTTATTTGGTTTATTAATTCTTTCTTGATTTGCTTCATTATTGTAAATGAATTTATCAATCATTTTTTTTGTTGATTCAAGAAAAAGTTGTGGATTGGGTCTTGGAATATTAATGATATATTTAATGATATATAGAAAAATATCTATGTATATCTTTTGAATAAAAAGTTTTATAAATAAATAGAATTTACGGATTAATCGAATATTTCTTCTTTTTAATATTTTCC
This sequence comes from Durio zibethinus, assembly GCF_047325235.1. Taxonomy (NCBI): domain Eukaryota; kingdom Viridiplantae; phylum Streptophyta; class Magnoliopsida; order Malvales; family Malvaceae; genus Durio; species Durio zibethinus. The sequence continues at coordinate 49,145 of NW_028322777.1, forward strand.
AAAATTTTTTTGATGATTCTAATTTCTTGTCTTTTATAATTTTTTCTATTTGATTTTTGATTGTGTTTGTTCTCTCAGTCAGATCTTTTATCTTTTTTTCTGTTAATGAATAATTTGTCCGCTCCATAGATTGAATTTGAAGGGATGATTCGTCAATCATCTTATTACTGATTATCGAATCTTTTTTAGTTTCGCCCAAATCTTTTTTAGTTTCGCCCAATTCTTCTCTCAACTCCAAAACTGGATTTCTTTTTGAAAGTTTTTTTATTATTCCCTTTACAAATGGAATTTTTGTTTCTCCTGAGACTTTTCGAAACAATTTTTTTCCTTTTTTAAAAATTTTCCATTTTTCACTTTTTTTTTCTAGTTCGTTAAAAATAGGCTGAAAAAACGAAGGCCGTCTTCGAGGAGGACCGCAAGGTAAGTCACTTTCCAGTCCACAAGCTGTTAAAAAGCAAAAATCATTCTTTTTAACTTTCTTTTTTTTCATTGGATCTTTATGCTTTTTTTTCATTGGATCTTTATGCTTTTTTTTCATTGGATCTTTATGAGAGGGTTTCAGTTTAGATCCGCGCCAAGGTTTCAGGCGAAAAGGATATAGGATCTTGATCTGGATACCTTCTGATAACCAATTTTTTGGAAAGTCTTTTGTGGAGAATTGAAGACCATTATAAGTGCATTTAACATGTATTTCTCGCTTCCAACCCTTGAAATCCGTGGACCACTCAGGAATTTGAAATAATAATATACGGACAATGTTTTTAGCTATTATCAATGAAGGTAATAGAATATATTTTCTAAAAATCGATTGGGCTATTAACATGATGCCCCTTGGTCCTTGACCAAAAAAGACGATATCCCAAAATTCTGCTGCGTCCAGCAGGAAGTCATCTGCCTCTGACTCTTGTCTTCTTTTTTCTTTCTCTTTTTTGTCTCCTTTTTGTATCTCTTCTATGCTTTCTCTTCTTTTTTCTTCCTCTTTGTCTCTTTCTTGTATCTTTTCTATGCTTTCTCTTATCTCTTCGTCTTCTTCTCTTATGTCCTCCTCATTTTCTGTATAATCAGAAATTTGTGATTCTTTGTTTTTCCATATCCAATTTCGAGATATTAGTTTTATCAGCCAAGAAATATCAGAATACAAAGATCTGAACACTCTGAAGAAGAGGCTGTCTACTCTGTCAAAAAAAAGTGGGGAATGCACATTTGATTGAAACAGTTCCCCATTAATTATTTTACGTCTTTGGGCACGCACGGCACCTTTTATTATGTCTCGACGAAAATTCGGTTCTGGCGAATATTCCATCAAAGATAGGTCGTTTTCTATATCGTTTGGTAGAAAAAAATCATCCTTTAACTCCTCCTTAGAAAAAACTATTGCGTACCGGAAGATTCTTGAACGAATTGCATAATCTGTTATCATGTGTTCCTCGCCTCCTCTATGGTGTTGTTCGAAAATGTCGAGTAGTTTGTATGACCATCGAGGAACTTCTTTACTTATTTCTTTTATTCCATTACTTATTTCTTTTATTCCATTAGATTTTTTTATAATTGTTTGATTGTCGGGATTAGTTATAACTATATTGCATAAAAATTTCAAAATTTTGACTCGATCCTCGGAATCGATATTTCCCTGTTCATCTTCTGTTTCTGTCAATAAAGAAAGTTCTTTTTCTGTTGATAATGATTTGAGTGTATCTATTGTCTGTTCATCTTCTGTTTCTGTCAATAAAGAAAGTTCTTTTTCTGTTGATAATGATTTGAGTGTATCTATTGTCTGTTCATCTTCTGTTTCTGTCAATAAAGAAAGTTCTTTTTCTGTTGATAATGATTTGAGTGTATCTATTGTCTGTTCATCTTCTGTTTCTGTCAATAAAGAAAGTTCTTTTTCTGTTGATAATGATTTGAGTGTATCTATTGTCTGTTCATCTTCTGTTTCTGTCAATAAAGAAAGTTCTTTTTCTGTTGATAATGATTTGAGTGTATCTATTGTCTGTTCATCTTCTGTTTCTGTCAATAAAGAAAGTTCTTTTTCTGTTGATAATGATTTGAGTGTATCTATTGTCTGTTCAAATTCGTAATAATCAGTAGCAAGAAGTATAACATGAATCTTATTTATCCAAAACGGATCCGTGTTTGTTTTTTCACTTAAAGGTGAAAACAATTTTTTGATTCTTCCGCGGTAGGGTCCCTGCAAGAAAGGATCATATATTTTAGGCAAGTATTTTATTTTAGTTTCATTATTAGTTTCATTATTAGTTTCATTATTAGTTTCATTATTTCTTTTAGTTTCATTATTTCTTTTAGTTTCATTATTTCTTTTAGTTTCATTATTAGTTTCATTATTAGTTTCATTATTAGTTTCATTATTTCTTTTAATTTCATTATTTCTTTTAGTTTCATTATTAGTTTCATTATTAGTTTCATTATTAGTTTCATTATTAGTTTCATTATTAGTTTCAGTAGTAGTTTCTTCATTATTAGTTTCATTATTAGTTTCATTATTAGTTTCATTATTAGTTTCTTCATTAGTTTCATAATTAGAAAATCGAGTCCTTTTTTCAAGTATGCCCAGATCAAAAGATTCCTTATATAAATATTCCTTATCTAAATATTCGACTCTCTTTATAAACTCCTTACTTAAATTTATTCTTTTTAGTTCATTGATAAAACTCCAATCAGTATACGATTCGTCAGAAAACAATTCTTCTGGTGTGAAAAAATCTATTTGTTTTTGTACCATTTCTCCAAAAGCTGCTAAACTAGGTGGATATGTAAAAGAGATTTTTTCTTTTCCATCACTTCGACATGTATAAAAAAAATATTGTGACATTTCATTTTTTAGAGCATTGTCAAACCGATTATTTTTTATATATCGCCAAGGTCGATTCCGTTGTTTATAATCAAAAATAAGCGTCACAAGAGGTTTTTCAAACCATAATAATTTTTTATATTCTTTTTTTTCTGATATTATTTCTAACTTCGAATTTTCCTGATTCCCATCCAGATAAGAAGTTTCATAAACTGGGCTATTTTTATAGTCGGTCTCTTTCGAAAAAGGGTAATAAGAAAGATTTTCTTTGGTGGATACCTGTTCCTCCCCCCCTTTGGAAATAGTTTCTATTTCTATGTTTGTTTCTTCCTCCCTTTCCTCCAATTCCTTCAATTCCTCCAATTCCTGCCCTTTTCTTCGGCTTTGATGAATTCCTGTCAGTTTCTTAGTCAGCATGTGTGACGGTTTTCTACCTATAGAGTAAAGACAGGTAATAAAAAAGAGAAGAGTAAAGATTCGAGGAATAGACTTTGTAAGTTCGAATATAAGATGCCTATTAGATCGAATAACTATATAATACCTAAGAAAAGTCCTTTTTTGTATCCAGGCTAATACCACTCCAACCCATTTCATTAATAAAATTTTTTGTATCCAGACTAATACCAATCCAACCCATTTCATTAATAAAATATGACCAATTAAAAAACCAACAAAACTACTTATTACAAATAACATATTGGTGTTGTATCGAAACATATAAATGTTGACTAATCTGGCTAACATTGGACTTGGTAAAATGAAATGGTTGACTAATTGAAAAATTAAATTATGCAGGAATACACATTGAATCCTAAGATTACGCATTGAATTTCCGGCAGTCTCTCCTGCATAATAATCAAAAAAATCAAAATAGTCTTTGTCATTGTTCCAGAAGTAATAAAACCAAAGATACGGTAGAACTAGGACATTTAGTAGATGAGGTCTAATCAATGCTAAATGCAGAGGCTCATAGTAGATCGATATGAACAGCATGAGCTGTCCCATAAGAAAGCCAGTTGTTGCTGCTGCCCTCTTCTCGTTTCCTTCTTCTCCTTGTTCCATAACCCAAGTTTGTACAAGGAGGAGATAAGAGGGACCTAGGGATAATGTGGTCAGAAATCCATAATAGAGTCCGACCACAAGGACTGACAGGACTGAATTGATTATCCTCATGAATAAGGATATTAGATTACTCGGTATAAACGATTTGAAAATCATAAGAAACCCCCTAATTTTTTTTTTTTTGTTTTTTTTTTTTCTGGATTATTCATTATTATATGATATTATTCTCATCTGATTATTCATTTTGTCAATATAGTTTTTTTTTTTTTGCGTCTTTGATTAATTTGATGTTTATTTTTATGAACCAATGAAATACTTATAGTTTGATATAGAATAAATTGTCCATCAATTTCTACATACCGGCGAATCGGTTCGATAATCAATACTCCTTATTATATGATATTATTATATATATGATTATTCATTTTGTCAATATAGTTTTTTTTTTTGCGTCTTTGATTAATTTCATGTTTATTTTTATGAACCAATGAAATACTTATAGTTTGATATAGAATAAATTGTCCATCAATTTCTACATACCGGCGAATCGGTTCGATAATCAATACTCCTTATTATATG
>NW_028322778.1:0-12500 GCF_047325235.1 Durio zibethinus
GCATCGTTATCTCCCGGAACTTGAAAAGGAACTTTTGGAATACCAACAGGCATAAAGTAAAAAGAATGTAAAATTATATTTCGCTTTGATTGTGGAAGCGTAATACGTAATGTAATACGTAATAATGGTCTTATCTTAATAATATGTAATATTATATTTCACTTTGATTGTGGAAGCGTAATACGTAATGTAATACGTAATAATGGTCTTATCTTAATAATATGTAATATTATAATATGTAATATTATATTTCACTTTGATTGTGGAAGCGTAATACGTAATGTAATACGTAATAATGGTCTTATCTTAATAATATGTAATATTATAATATGTAATATTATATTTCACTTTGATTGTGGAAGCGTAATACGTAATGTAATACGTAATAATGGTCTTATCTTAATAATATGTAATAATGGTCTTAATAATATGGGCCTTTATCATATTTTATACATAGATAGACTAAGGCCATAAAATAAAGAAAGGCGGAATGAATGAAAGAGAATTCTTACGAATAGGTCCTTTGAATGATGAACAAATAGGGATGCATTCATTCATAAAAAATAGGATCAACCCCCATTGCGTATTGATACTTATCGAGTATAGAATAGATCTGCTTCTCTTTTTTCTTCTGAGCCGAATTCTTCCCTTATTACTAATGGAATAGAACAAACATTAATCCTTTCTCCGAAAGAATCCACCGAAAAGGGGAGGTATTCCAATGCAATAAAGTTACATAGTGTCTATTTTTCGTTGATTTGATAAAGGGGTATTTCCATGGGTTTGCCTTGGTATCGTGTTCATACTGTCGTATTGAATGATCCCGGTCGCTTGCTTTCTGTTCATATAATGCATACAGCTCTGGTTGCTGGTTGGGCCGGTTCAATGGCTCTATATGAATTAGCTGTTTTTGATCCCTCCGATCCCGTTCTTGATCCAATGTGGAGACAAGGTATGTTCGTTATACCCTTCATGACTCGTTTAGGAATAACCAATTCATGGGGCGGTTGGAGTATTACGGGGCGGACTATAACAAATCCGGGTATTTGGAGTTACGAAGGTGTGGCCGGAGCACATATTGTGTTTTCTGGCTTGTGCTTCTTGGCAGCTATCTGGCATTGGGTATATTGGGATCTAGAAATTTTTTGTGATGAGCGCACAGGAAAACCCTCTTTGGATTTGCCCAAGATTTTTGGAATTCATTTATTTCTCTCAGGAGTGGCTTGCTTTGGCTTTGGCGCATTTCATGTAACAGGATTGTATGGTCCTGGAATATGGGTGTCCGACCCTTATGGACTAACCGGAAAGGTACAACCTGTAAATCCAGCGTGGGGCGTGGAAGGTTTTGATCCTTTTGTTCCGGGAGGAATAGCCTCTCATCATATTGCAGCAGGGACATTGGGCATATTAGCGGGCTTATTCCATCTTAGTGTCCGTCCGCCCCAACGTTTATACAAAGGATTACGTATGGGAAATATTGAAACCGTCCTTTCCAGTAGTATAGCTGCTGTCTTTTTTGCAGCTTTTGTTGTTACTGGAACTATGTGGTATGGTTCAGCAACTACCCCCATCGAATTATTTGGTCCTACTCGTTATCAATGGGATCAAGGATACTTCCAGCAAGAAATATATCGAAGGGTTAGTGCTGGGTTAGCCGAAAATCAAAGTTTATCAGAAGCTTGGTCTAAAATTCCTGAAAAATTAGCTTTTTATGATTACATTGGCAATAATCCGGCAAAAGGAGGATTATTCAGAGCGGGTTCAATGGACAACGGGGATGGAATAGCCGTTGGGTGGTTAGGACACCCTATCTTTAGAGATAAAGAAGGGCGTGAACTTTTTGTACGTCGTATGCCTACTTTTTTTGAAACATTTCCGGTTGTTTTGGTAGACGGAGACGGAATTGTTAGAGCGGATGTTCCTTTTAGAAGGGCAGAATCGAAGTATAGTGTCGAACAAGTAGGTGTAACTGTTGAGTTCTATGGTGGCGAACTCAATGGAGTGAGTTATAGTGATCCTGCTACTGTGAAAAAATATGCTAGACGTGCTCAATTGGGTGAAATTTTTGAATTAGATCGTGCTACTTTGAAATCCGATGGTGTTTTTCGTAGCAGTCCAAGGGGTTGGTTTACTTTTGGGCATGCTTCGTTTGCTTTGCTTTTCTTCTTCGGACACATTTGGCATGGTGCTAGAACCCTGTTCAGAGATGTTTTTGCCGGTATTGATCCAGATTTGGATGCTCAAGTGGAATTTGGAGCATTCCAAAAACTTGGAGATCCAACTACAAGAAGACAAGTAGTCTGATGCAAGATTGCTTTGTTATTTTTCGCTTCTATTTTCTGTTTGTGATTTGACATAGGCTGCTGTAAAAATCTTGATTAAAATCGCTGCCTTTTCTTTGATTCTTGTTCTTTCGTTATTTTATTCGGGAGATGATTCTAAATAAATAGGTACGGAAGCTATAATTGTAAACCACGATCGAATTTATGGAAGCATTGGTTTATACATTCCTCTTAGTATCTACTCTAGGGATAATTTTTTTCGCTATCTTTTTTCGAGAACCGCCTAAAGTTCCAACTAAAAAAATGAAATGATTTTTCATTATCTCAATTGAAGTAATGAGCCTCCCAATATTATATTGGGGGAGGCTCATTACTTCAATTAGTCCCCGTGTTCCTCGAATGGATCCCTTAATTGTTGAGAGGGTTGCCCAAAGGCAGTATATAAGGCGTACCCAGTAAAACTTACAAGTAAACCAGATATAGAGATGGCGACTAAAGTTGCTGTTTCCATTATTATATAATTATATAAATAATATATATAAATATAATATAAATAATATAAATATAAATATAATTTCAAGATCACAATGGATCTATGATAAGATCGTTTATTTACAGCGGAATGATATACAAAGTCAACAGATCTCACTGAATACAAAATAAGATTTATGGCTACACAAACCGTTGAGGGTAGTTCTAGATCTGGTCCAAGACGAACTGTTGTAGGGGATTTTTTGAAACCATTGAATTCGGAATATGGTAAAGTAGCTCCTGGATGGGGAACGACTCCTTTGATGGGTGTCGCAATGGCTTTATTTTCGATATTCTTATCTATTATTTTGGAGATTTATAATTCTTCCGTTTTACTGGATGGAATTTCGCTGAATTAGATTCACAAGAACCACGAAGCCTCGCTTTTCAATACAAAAAGTGAAACTTTTAGTTCTCGGATTTTTTTTAGCCCATTCTATTTTGGTAGTTCGACCGCGAAATTTTTTTTGTTTCTGTATTTCCGGAATATGAGTGTGTGACTTGTTATAATTGATCCTATTGATAGTACAGAAAATGGGTCTGTCCTCTTGATCGAGATAGTTTTATCCCGTCGGATAGCCATTCTAGTATCTGGAGCACGGAATATATGAAATGGATCACGAAGTATTCGAACTATGATTCATACTTAATATTCAAACCTCGCGGCCGGACTCAAAAAAAAAAAAAATTTTCAAAGAAAGAGGTTTTTATTTATAAATCGAGAAATTTTTTCTTCTTTCAAACTCTCATTTAGTTTATGCTTATTTTGATCAAAGGACAAACCTTTCTTTTCTTTGTATTTTTATTTATTATATCTATTCTATTCATTGAATAAGTGATGATCCAATAATTCTTACTCAAAGAATCTTTGGACTTAGTTTGAAGGTTTTATTGAATCATCGCGGTTCTGGTATGAATCTGAAGTTTCAATTGATTCATAGGGTCTTAACAAGAGAATTCCTATTAAAAATAAAGAAAACAAGAATAAAGCCACATTCCATATAAATAACAAATCAAAGCAAAGAAAAAGAAAAGAAATAAGTAGGTAAATAGAAGATTCAAGAGGCCTGATCAACATAAAGACGAATGCGCCGACTTGATTTTTTGGCATTATAATTACAACTACAAAAAAGAGCTTTCGGATTTTTACTCTTTTGTGTCTTCAGATAAAATTGAATGAAAAGATTAAGAAGTTTCAAACTTTCTATTCCATATCCGTTTCAGCTATTATTTGGGTGTTTTTGTTTGAGCTGTACGAGATGAAATTCTCATATACGGTTCTCAGGGGGGGAGTCCTCTTGGTTTACCTATCTCAATAAAGTCTATGATTGGTTCGAAGAACGCCTCGAGATTCAGGCGATTGCAGATGATATAACTAGTAAATATGTTCCTCCTCATGTTAACATATTTTATTGTCTAGGAGGAATTACGCTTACTTGTTTTTTGGTACAAGTAGCTACAGGATTTGCTATGACTTTTTACTATCGTCCAACCGTTACTGAGGCTTTTACTTCTGTTCAATACATAATGACTGAAGCTAACTTTGGTTGGTTAATCCGATCAGTTCATCGATGGTCGGCAAGTATGATGGTCTTAATGATGATCCTGCACGTATTTCGTGTCTATCTCACTGGTGGTTTTAAAAAACCTCGCGAATTGACTTGGGTTACAGGCGTGGTTCTGGCTGTGTTGACTGCATCTTTTGGTGTAACAGGTTATTCCTTACCTTGGGACCAAATTGGTTATTGGGCAGTCAAAATCGTAACAGGCGTTCCGGAAGCTATTCCGGTAATAGGATCGCCTTTGGTAGAGTTATTGCGTGGAAGTGCTAGTGTGGGACAATCCACTTTGACCCGTTTTTATAGTTTACACACTTTTGTATTACCCCTTCTTACTGCTGTATTTATGTTAATGCATTTCCTAATGATACGTAAGCAAGGCATTTCTGGTCCTTTATAGAGAATATAGACCATAGCTATATTGTAACCAATCATTTATCTTATTACTTGCCAATCATTTATCTTATTACTTGGGGGAGGAACAATAGTATTTCATTGCTACAAATATGGATTGTTGAAAAAAAAAAAAAAAATAAGACATGTATTTGGATATTTCCTTTCAACTCCACAATATTCTATTATTTATTTGATATGACATGAATAGTTGAAGGGAATTCCCCGAAGAGAAAATGGATTATGGGAGTGTGTGACTTGAACTATTGATTGGGCCATGCAGAAATATGCCTTTATCTGCTACATTGGAATTCACAACCAAATGTGTCTTTGTTCCAACCACCGTGTAAGCCCCATACAAAGGATAGGCTGGTTCGCTTGAAGAGAATCTTTTCTATGATCAGACCTGACGATGTCGTGTATGAACAGGGCTCCGTAAGATCCAGTAGAATAAGTGATTTGGCATAATGCAAATTAGATTTTATTTATTTATTTTTATTTTTTTTTTACTTTCTTATCTTAATAGTATGAAAATACATTCATTTCTTCTGCATCGACCCGATTTATTATTATTATACTATCGGAGTGAAACAAGGGATCTAAAGAAGAGCAAAGGCTAGACTATATTAGTAACAAGTAAATCCTTTGTATGTAAAAAATCTCGATATATTTTTGGGATAAAGGTGAATCGCAAGGCCTAAGACGACCCAGAAAGCACTTGATCACGATCAACTTTGTACGCCTACTTGGGTATTGAGCATTTACCTGTAAAAATGGCATTCCTTGGAATGTATAGTTGCAACTTCGTAAAATGGAATCAGGTAACTTTTTTCTTACATATGAAATCATTCATATATGTGTGGATAACATATAGATTCATTTTATATGTATCCGTTTGTATCCATTTGATTCGATTGATTTTTGCTTGAGCCGGATGATGAAAAATTATCATGTCCGGTTCCTTCGGGGGATGGATCTAGAAAAATTCACCTATCCTAATAACAAAAAAACCTGACATGAACGATCCTGTATTAAGAGCTAAATTAGCTAAAGGTATGGGTCATAATTATTATGGGGAACCCGCATGGCCCAATGATCTTTTATATATTTTTCCAGTAGTAATTCTCGGTACTATTGCTTGTAACGTAGGCTTAGCGGTTCTAGAACCTTCAATGATTGGTGAACCCGCGGATCCATTTGCAACTCCTTTGGAAATATTACCTGAATGGTATTTCTTTCCTGTATTTCAAATACTTCGTACAGTACCTAACAAGTTATTGGGTGTTCTTTTAATGGTTTCAGTACCTGCGGGATTATTAACAGTACCTTTTTTGGAAAATGTTAATAAATTCCAAAATCCATTTCGTCGTCCAGTAGCGACAACCGTTTTTTTGATTGGTACTGCGGTGGCCCTTTGGTTGGGTATTGGAGCAACATTACCGATTGATAAATCCCTAACTTTAGGTCTTTTTTAAATTGAATCAATTTTAAAATAAAATATCATGATGTGCGTATCTAGGGAGTAGTCACTTCAAAGTCAAAGTGAATTCTCCCTAGATACATTTATTCAATTCTGGTCCCAATATATGGATTGTGCTGAAGGTTCAAAATCCATTTTCGTTTTTTTTTTTTTTTTCTAATTTTCTAAAGTAAAAAAAAAAAAAAATGAAATAAATCCTAAATCCAATGGATTTAAAATTTTGGTAAATCAATTTCGCAATGCTTTTCTACTTCTTTTCTAGAATGCCCAATATTTGTTTTACATCTTCTATGCGAAAGTGTTCAATTTTCATAAGGTCTTCTTGACTGTTATTCAAAAGGTCCAATAATGTATGTATATTGGACTTTTTGAGACAATTATAGATCCTGGGAGGCAATTCTGATTGGTCAATAAAAATATATTTCAATGCTATTTCTTTTTTCTTTTTTCTTAGTTTAGCTAATCTATCATGAAAAGGAAAAAAAGGTAAAGTAACGTTGTGTTGATTGTTTTCTAAATGTAAGTTTTCTTCTTCCGCATCTAGAAAGGGAATAAATAAATCAATCAAATTCCGAGAGGCTTCATGAAGTGCTTCTTTAGGAGTTAAACTTCCATTTGTCCATATTTCTAGAAAAAGTATCTCCTGTTTTTCATTATCATTCCCATAACAATGAATACTATGATTCGCATTTCGAACAGGCATGAATACAGCATCTATAGGATAACTTCCGTCGTGAAAGTTCTTTGGCGTTTTTATACCGTATCCTCTATTTCTCTCGATTTGTAATCCAATACACAAATCAATTGGTTCGGTTAGGCTAGCTATATGCTGTGTATTATCAACGATTTCCACAGAAGGCGGTAAGATGATGTCTTGAGCAGTTACATATCCGGGACCCTTGGCACAAATAAAGGCGTTACGAGTTCCATACAAATTACTTCTCAATACAATTGCTTTTAAATTCATTAAAATTTCATGTACTGATTCTTGAATACCTACTATGGTAGAATATTCGTGTGGTATTTTCTCAGATTTTGCACGTGTAATACATGTTCCTTCTATTTCTCCAAGCAAAGCTCTTCGCATCGCAATGCCTATTGTGTCGGCTTGGCCTTTCATAAGTGGAGACAGAATAAAGCGTCCATAATAAAGACGCTTACTATCTGTTCTTGATTCAACACACTTCCACTGCAGTGTCCGAGTAGAGACTTTTACTTTCTCTCGAACCATAGTAATATTATTTTATTTGATCAGATCATTGAATCATTTATTTCTCTTGAAATCTCTTTAGTGTTTATTTCTACACACGTTTTTTTTTAGGAGGTCTACAGCCATTATGTGGCATAGGGGTTACATCCCGTACGAAACTTAATAGTATACCACTTCTACGAATAGCTCGTAATGCTCCATCTCTTCCGAGACCAGGACCTTTTATCAGAACTTCCACTCGTCGCATACCTTGGTCTACTACTGCTCGAATAGCATTTCTCGCTGCGGTTTGAGCAGCAAAAGGAGTCCCTCTTCTTGGACCCTTGAATCCACAAGTACCGGCGGAGGAAGAAGAAATTACCTGACCCCGTACATCTGTAATAGTAACAATGGTATTGTTGAAACTTGCTTGAACATGAATAACTCCTTTTGGTATTCTACGTGCACTTTTCCGTGCACTACTGCGCCCATTCCTACGTGAACCAACTTTTGGTATAGGTTTTGCCATATTTTATCATTTCATAAGGATAAGTCAGAGATATATGGATATATCCATTTCATGTCAAAACAGATCTTCTATTTTTATTTGTTCATCGCTTTCTTTAAGATTAGTTTCTTTTCTTTAACTTTAAGGAGTTCTTTTTAGAATAGAAAGATTATCCTTGTCTCTGTTTATGTCTCGGGTTGGAACAAATTACGACAATTCGTCCCCTCCTACGGATTAGTCGACATTTTTCACAAATTTTACGAACGGAAGCCCTTATTTTCATAGTTGTTATTCCTTAAATTTTTCCGAATCTACTTATTGGAAGAAAATAAGTTTCTTGAAATTTTTGAACCTTGAATTGGATCCCCCTGAAAGGAATCTTGAAGTTGAAAAAACTACCTAATCGTTCGAATCCTTGTTGCGGAGTCTATAAATTATACGCCCCCTGGTTGAATCATAAGCACTTACTTCACTTTTGTTGACTCTATCCCACGGTGGTATACGTATAAAACTCGATCGGACCCTTCCTGAAACATAACCTAGAATCAGATCTTCATTATCTAAAGGAATCTGGAGTGGACGTGATTCACTAATTAAACCTCCATGAATCCATTTTTGTTCTTTTATTCCAGGTAAAACTTCCTTGACGTATCAACTACTGTAGGGCAGGAGGAGTTCTATTAGACAACCCGTGCTTTTTTTTTTCACAAATGGAAAGTTTCGGATTCGGATACAATTCGGATGTTAGACAGATTACCATATATAACACAAAATTTCTCCGCCGATTCCTTCTAGTCGAGCCTCCCGGTCTGTCATTATACCCCGAGAAGTAGAAAGAATTACAATCCCCATCCCGCCTAAAATTCTAGGAATTTGTTGATAGTTAGAATAGATTCGTAGACCGGGTCGACTGATCCGTCGTAAATTTAAAATAGTTCTATATGGTCCTTTCCTATTCCTTCTATGCCGTAGGGTTAAAACCAAAAAATATTTGTTTCTTTCCCGATGTTTCCTTATGTTATCGATAAAACCTTCTCGTAAAAGTATTTTAACAATGTTTTCAGTGATGTTAGTAGATCCTATTCGAATCGTTCCTTTTCTATTCATGTCAGCATTTCGTATAGAAGTTATTATGTCAGCAATAGTGTCCTTACCCATGGTAAACTAAAATTATTGTTGCTCCCGAATTTTGATATAACCAACATGTTCTTTTTTTTTTTTTACTTAGTAAAGGTATATACGTGAGACACAATCTACTAATTAATCTATGTCATTTAAATACTCTAATTTAAATACTATAACTATATTGAATTGAGGTCTCGTCTTATAATACCTCAGGAGCTAATGAAACTATTTTAGTGAAATTTAACTGTCTCAATTCCCCGGCGATCGCACCAAAAATTCGAGTTCCTTTTGGATTTCCTTTTTGATCAATGACAACTGCAGCATTGTCATCATATCGTATTATCATACCGTTGTCGCGTTTGAGTTCTTTACAAGTACGTACAATTACAGCTCTGATCACTTCTGATCTTTCTAGAGGTGCCTTTGGTACTGCTTTCTTGATCACAGCAACAATAACGTCACCAATATGAGCATATCGGCGATTACTAGCTCCTATGACTCGAATACACATTAATTCTCGGGCCCCGCTGTTATCTGCTACATTCAAATGGGTCTGAGGTTGAATCATTTTTTTTAATCTCTTCTTTCAATGGAACAAAGGACGAAGAAAAAAAGAAATATTGTTTGTCAAAAAAAAAAAAAAAAGGAAACCCGCAATTGTTTTTTTTATTCCCAAGACTTCTTTCCTTTGGTTCTATATTCCTATCCTGAAATAATGAATTGAGTTTTTATAGGCATTTTGGACGCCGCTATTGAAATAGCCTTTCTTGCTATATTTTCGGCTACTCCGCTCATTTCATAAAGTATTCTGCCCGGTTTAACGACAGCTACCCAATACTCGGGAGATCCTTTCCCCGAACCCATACGTGTTTCTGTAGATCTTACCGTAACTGGTTTGTCTGGAAATATACGTACCCATATTTTTCCACCACGGCGTACATTTCGTGTCATTGCGCGGCGCCCCGCTTCTATTTGTCTAGATGTAATCCAAGCGGGTTCAAGTGCTTGAAGAGCATATCTACCGAAACAAATGCGATTACCTCGATAAGATATTCCTTTCATTCTTCCTCTATGTTGGTTACGAAATCTGGTTCTTTTTGGGTTATAGTTGATGGTTGTTTATTAATTCCATCTCTACTACAGAACTGGACATGAGAGTTTCTTCTCATCCAGCTCCTCGCGAAAAAAATGACTAAAAAATATTTTATTTTATTCTTAAGATATATAGGTAGTTACTGAATAATAGATTGAATCCTGGGATTCTTTGCTTTGAGATTTTATCTGATCTATTTGAGATTTTATCTGATCTATTATAAATTTGTATATCTTGTTTGGATATATATTGGAATATATATAAGTAATTAAACATGGATTCTATTTATAGATAATGTCTTATCTTGTTTTTGTTATAATGTTATAACGAATCTTTATTTTGTTTTGTCTTTTTTTATCATATTCATCTCGGATCGACAAAAATTTAACAATCAAATAAAATGAAAATAAAATTTTTAAAATGAAAATAAAAAAAAAAAATGAAAATAAAATTTTTAAAATGAAAATAAAATTTTCGCGGGCGAATATTTACTCTTTCAATATCTATTTCAGTTGTCGGGTTAACTCATGACCTCTCAGAATCAGAACAGAATAAAAAGAAATGAAGTGGTCTCTGGTTTGTTCCGCCATCCTACCCGATAAATCATTAGGATTCGTTTTCAATAGAATCCTCTGCATTCACGGGTTCCGTCGTCCCCATCGCTTCTCGATTAATGCTTAGGTCTGAATTCTCCAATGGAGCCTTAATTTAATATTTAATAAAAATTTAATATTTAATAAAAATAAAAATTTAATATTTAATAAATAATATTTAATAAAAAAATTTGTTAATTTGTTCTTTAGTCAACCTTCTCAGTCTTTATTGACTTAAGGCTCTTGATTTTTTCTTCGATGAACAGATATTCATCTAATTATTGATGAATCTCTATTGATGCTCTATTACATTGCTCTTTATGAGATGCTTCGTAGACCTTACATATTGGAATCATATATCATTTCATTTCTATTTCTTTTTCTCTCTTTCTCTCATCCTTCTATTTATCCACATACTTTTTTATTTTGCTTCACAATTTAGATATATTCATAATCAGATTGGTTTTTTTTTACTTAACTTAATGCAAAAAAAAAGATTTCAGTTGCTATAATGATATGACCAATATATCATATCTTGACTGATTCTTTGGATCCAGATAATCCGAAGCGATGAGTTGGTTATTAGTGCTATAGTTATTAACTTATACTGTGGTTCGCCCATTTTTTTTTTTGAATCCTAAGCCTAAAAACCCAACGAGTCGCACACTAAGCATAGCAATTATATCAAATGATCAATCAAATTTTTATTTAACCTTATAGAATATAGAATTTAGAACTGCTCATTTTTTTATTGAACATAAAAAAATGAAAGAATTTGTCATTTTTTGTTCTATCGCAGAATAGAACGTAAAGACAAGTAGAGTCTTATTCTTATTATTCTTCATCTATAAATATCTATAAATATCCAAATTTTGATTCCTAATACCCCATAGATAGTTCGAACTCTATAGGAGCAATACTCAATTTTCGCTCCAATCGTTTGTAGAGGAACCCTACCTTCCCGGATCCATTCGACACGCGCAATTTCTTTTCCGTCGATACGCCCTGCAATTTGTATTTGAATTCCTTTTGTATCTGCTTGCTCAGTTAATTCAATAGCCTTTTTCATTGCTTTTCGAAATGAAACTCGATTCTTTAATTGTCCGGCTATAAATTCGGCAAGAATATTAGGGTGCCCGTAAGGATTTGCAATTCTTGTAATAGCAATCTTGAGTTTTCGGTTCATACAATTAAGTTCTTTTTGCACATTCATCTGTAGTTCTTTGAGTTTTCGCGGCCTATCTTCAATTAATAATTTAGGAAATCCCATATAGATTATGACCCGAATTAGATCAATTCCTTTTTGAATCTCTATACGTGCAATTCCCTCGACACCGGAAGATATTCTCATATTTTTTTGTACATAATTCTTGATATAGTCTCTTATTTTTTTATCTTCTTGTAGACCCTCGGAATAATTTTTAGGTTGTGCAAACCAAAGAGAATGATGACTTTGGGTTGTACCAAGTCTGAAACCAAGTGGATTTATTTTTTGTCCCATAATCCTCCACTGCTATATGTACTATATGTATTAGGATATGTCATATTTGTGTTCTTATTTATCCCTTTTATCCCTACGGGTTTTTTTGAGCATAGCATAAATCTGGCAATTGGTTGATATTCAATATATTTCAATACGATAGTTATATGACAAGTGGGTCTTTTTATCAGATAACTCCGTCCTCTAGCTCGAGGTTTTAGTCTTTTCAGAGTAGTTCCCTCATTTACTGCGGCTTGACTAATGACT
>NW_028322778.1:17500-35000 GCF_047325235.1 Durio zibethinus
CTTTTGATCTGGGCATACTTGAAAAAAGGACTCGATTTTCTAATTATGAAACTAATGAAGAAACTAATAATGAAACTAATAATGAAACTAATAATGAAACTAATAATGAAGAAACTACTACTGAAACTAATAATGAAACTAATAATGAAACTAATAATGAAACTAATAATGAAACTAATAATGAAACTAAAAGAAATAATGAAATTAAAAGAAATAATGAAACTAATAATGAAACTAATAATGAAACTAATAATGAAACTAAAAGAAATAATGAAACTAAAAGAAATAATGAAACTAAAAGAAATAATGAAACTAATAATGAAACTAATAATGAAACTAATAATGAAACTAAAATAAAATACTTGCCTAAAATATATGATCCTTTCTTGCAGGGACCCTACCGCGGAAGAATCAAAAAATTGTTTTCACCTTTAAGTGAAAAAACAAACACGGATCCGTTTTGGATAAATAAGATTCATGTTATACTTCTTGCTACTGATTATTACGAATTTGAACAGACAATAGATACACTCAAATCATTATCAACAGAAAAAGAACTTTCTTTATTGACAGAAACAGAAGATGAACAGACAATAGATACACTCAAATCATTATCAACAGAAAAAGAACTTTCTTTATTGACAGAAACAGAAGATGAACAGACAATAGATACACTCAAATCATTATCAACAGAAAAAGAACTTTCTTTATTGACAGAAACAGAAGATGAACAGACAATAGATACACTCAAATCATTATCAACAGAAAAAGAACTTTCTTTATTGACAGAAACAGAAGATGAACAGACAATAGATACACTCAAATCATTATCAACAGAAAAAGAACTTTCTTTATTGACAGAAACAGAAGATGAACAGACAATAGATACACTCAAATCATTATCAACAGAAAAAGAACTTTCTTTATTGACAGAAACAGAAGATGAACAGGGAAATATCGATTCCGAGGATCGAGTCAAAATTTTGAAATTTTTATGCAATATAGTTATAACTAATCCCGACAATCAAACAATTATAAAAAAATCTAATGGAATAAAAGAAATAAGTAATGGAATAAAAGAAATAAGTAAAGAAGTTCCTCGATGGTCATACAAACTACTCGACATTTTCGAACAACACCATAGAGGAGGCGAGGAACACATGATAACAGATTATGCAATTCGTTCAAGAATCTTCCGGTACGCAATAGTTTTTTCTAAGGAGGAGTTAAAGGATGATTTTTTTCTACCAAACGATATAGAAAACGACCTATCTTTGATGGAATATTCGCCAGAACCGAATTTTCGTCGAGACATAATAAAAGGTGCCGTGCGTGCCCAAAGACGTAAAATAATTAATGGGGAACTGTTTCAATCAAATGTGCATTCCCCACTTTTTTTTGACAGAGTAGACAGCCTCTTCTTCAGAGTGTTCAGATCTTTGTATTCTGATATTTCTTGGCTGATAAAACTAATATCTCGAAATTGGATATGGAAAAACAAAGAATCACAAATTTCTGATTATACAGAAAATGAGGAGGACATAAGAGAAGAAGACGAAGAGATAAGAGAAAGCATAGAAAAGATACAAGAAAGAGACAAAGAGGAAGAAAAAAGAAGAGAAAGCATAGAAGAGATACAAAAAGGAGACAAAAAAGAGAAAGAAAAAAGAAGACAAGAGTCAGAGGCAGATGACTTCCTGCTGGACGCAGCAGAATTTTGGGATATCGTCTTTTTTGGTCAAGGACCAAGGGGCATCATGTTAATAGCCCAATCGATTTTTAGAAAATATATTCTATTACCTTCATTGATAATAGCTAAAAACATTGTCCGTATATTATTATTTCAAATTCCTGAGTGGTCCACGGATTTCAAGGGTTGGAAGCGAGAAATACATGTTAAATGCACTTATAATGGTCTTCAATTCTCCACAAAAGACTTTCCAAAAAATTGGTTATCAGAAGGTATCCAGATCAAGATCCTATATCCTTTTCGCCTGAAACCTTGGCGCGGATCTAAACTGAAACCCTCTCATAAAGATCCAATGAAAAAAAAGCATAAAGATCCAATGAAAAAAAAGCATAAAGATCCAATGAAAAAAAAGAAAGTTAAAAAGAATGATTTTTGCTTTTTAACAGCTTGTGGACTGGAAAGTGACTTACCTTGCGGTCCTCCTCGAAGACGGCCTTCGTTTTTTCAGCCTATTTTTAACGAACTAGAAAAAAAAAGTGAAAAATGGAAAATTTTTAAAAAAGGAAAAAAATTGTTTCGAAAAGTCTCAGGAGAAACAAAAATTCCATTTGTAAAGGGAATAATAAAAAAACTTTCAAAAAGAAATCCAGTTTTGGAGTTGAGAGAAGAATTGGGCGAAACTAAAAAAGATTTGGGCGAAACTAAAAAAGATTCGATAATCAGTAATAAGATGATTGACGAATCATCCCTTCAAATTCAATCTATGGAGCGGACAAATTATTCATTAACAGAAAAAAAGATAAAAGATCTGACTGAGAGAACAAACACAATCAAAAATCAAATAGAAAAAATTATAAAAGACAAGAAATTAGAATCATCAAAAAAATTTTGGAAAATATTAAAAAGAAGAAATATTCGATTAATCCGTAAATTCTATTTATTTATAAAACTTTTTATTCAAAAGATATACATAGATATTTTTCTATATATCATTAAATATATCATTAATATTCCAAGACCCAATCCACAACTTTTTCTTGAATCAACAAAAAAAATGATTGATAAATTCATTTACAATAATGAAGCAAATCAAGAAAGAATTAATAAACCAAATAAAAATACAATTCATTTTATTTCAACTATAAAAAATATAAAAAACTCACTTTCGAATATTAGAAATCAAAATGCAAAAGCTTTTTGTGACTTATCCTCCCTCTCACAAGCATATGTATTTTACAAATTATCACAAACCCAAGTTATTAAATTCAAACCTATCCTTCAATATCACGGAACATCTCTTTTTCTTAAAAATGAAATAAAAGATTATTTTGAAGAACAAGGAATATCTCATTCCCAATTAAAACATCATTATGGGTTAAGACAAAAAATCTCTGGAATAAAGGAATGGAAAAACTGGTTAAGGAGTCATTATCAATACGATTATCAATACGATTTAGTTCAGAGTATATGGCTTAGATTAGTACCAGAACAATGGCGAAATAGAGTCAATCAACACTATATGGCTCAAAATAAAGATTTAACAAAATGGGATTCAGATGAAAAAGAAAGATTAATACATTACGAAAAAAAAAATGATTTTCAAGCGAATTCATTACTGAATCAAGAATATAAACTGAATCAAGAACAAAAACGGAATCAAGAACAAAAATATAAAAAAGATAATTTTAAAAAACACTATAGATATAATTTATTATCATATATATTTATTATATATCAAGATATGAGGGACTCATATACTTATGGATCACCATTACAAGTAAATAAGAGGGAAGAGATTCCTTATAATTACAACATGGATAAACGAAAATTTTTTGATATATTGGGGGATATTCCTATCCATAATTATCTAACGGGGAAAACGGGGAAAACGGGGAAATTTTCGCATAGAAAATTTTTTAATTGGAGAATTCTTAATTTTTGTCTTAGAAATAAGACCGATATTGAGTCCTGGGTCGATACCAGTACCAAGAGTAAGAAGACCAGTACCAAGAGTAAGAAAACCAGTACCAAGAGTAAGAAAAATATTAAGACTGTGATTAATAATTTTAATAATTATCAAATATCGAATCTGGAACTTTGGTTCTTCCCAGAATTTGTGCTACTATATAATGCATATAAGGTTGAACCATGGATCATACCAATAAAACTACTTCTTTTCAATTTTAATTTTAATGGAAAAAAAGAGGATCTTGTATCAGATGCAAAAAAAAAAAGAAAATTTAGATCCGTTCTCTCAAATCAAGAAAAAGATGTTGAAGAAGATTATGGTAAATCATCCAATCAAGAAAAAGGTAAATCATCCAATCAAGAAAAAGGTAAATCATACAATCAAGAAAAAGATGTTGAAGAAGATTATGGTAAATCATCCAATCAAGAAAAAGGTAAATCATCCAATCAAGAAAAAGGTAAATCATACAATCAAGAAAAAGATGTTGAAGAAGATTATGGTAAATCATACAATGAAGAAAAAGGTAAATCATACAATCAAGAAAAAGATGTTGAAGAAGATTATGGTAAATCATACAATGAAGAAAAAGGTAAATCATACAATCAAGAAAAAGATGTTGAAGAAGATTATGGTAAATCATCCAATCAAGAAAAAGGTAAATCATACAATCAAGAAAAAGATGTTGAAGAAGATTATGGTAAATCATCCAATCAAGAAAAAGGTAAATCATACAATCAAGAAAAAGGTAAATCATCCAATCAAGAAAAAGGTAAATCATCCAATCAAGAAAAAGGTAAATCAGATCAAGAAAAAGGTAAATCAGACAATCAAGAAAAAGATGTTGAAGAAGATTCTGGTAAATCAAAAAAACATAGAAAGGAAGACGAGAGCAAGAGAGAAGCTCGTTTATTCCTACAAAAGTATTTGTATTTTCAATTCGGATGGGATGCTGATTCTTTCGATGAAAAAATAATCAAAAATATCAAAGCATATTCTTTCATTCTTGGCCTGATAAATATGAATGAAACTTTTCTATACTCTGTTAGAAGAGGAGGAACGAATCTGGATATTTTGATGGATTCGGCGGATAAGTTACTTTTAACTTATCAATACCTACTCAAAAAAGGAGTATTGATTATCGAACCAATTCGCCGGTATGTAGAAATTGATGGACAATTTATTCTATATCAAACTATAAGTATTTCATTGGTTCATAAAAATAAACATGAAATTAATCAAAGACGCAAAAAAAAAAAAAGACGCAAAAAAAAAAACTATATTGAAAAAAATAATTTTGATGAATCCATTGCAAGACATCAAAAAATGACTGAAAATAAAGACAAAAATCATTATGATTTGTTTATTCCTGAAAATATTTTATCCCCTAACCACCGGAGAGAATTGCGAATTCGAATTTCTTTCAATTCAAGGGATAAAAATGGTATGCATAGAAATCCAGTATTTTTAAATAATGTAAAAAACTGTGGTCAAGTTTTGAATAAAAACAAACATCTTGATAGTGATAAAAAGAAACTAATTAAATTAAAGTTCTTTCTTTGGCCCAATTATCGATTAGAAGATTTAGCTTGTATGAATCGCTATTGGTTTAATAGTAATAATGGCAGTCGTTTCAGTATGGTAAGGATACATATGTATCCGCGTTTGAAAATTCGTCAATGGTACATTTTTCCATATATTATGATTGAAAACCGGATTGATTAATTTTATTTGAAAAAATTATAAAGTTCATAACGAACTTAAAATCATTGTGCATATTAAAATGAATGGTATTATTATTATTACTGATCAGTAAAATTCACATTCAAAAAAAGGGGGAGAGAAATTTTTGTTTTATGGTAAAAAATTCATTCATCTCAGTTATTTTTCAAGAAAAAAAAGAAGAAAACAAGGGGTCCGTTGAATTTCAAATAGTCAGTTTCACCAATAAGATACGAAGACTTACTTCACATTTGGAATTGCACAAAAAAGACTATTTATCTCAGAGAGGTCTACGTAAAATTCTAGGAAAACGTCAACGGCTTCTGTCTTATTTATCAAAGAAAAATAACATACGTTATAAAGAATTAATTAGTGAGTTGGATATTCGGGAATCAAAAAATCGTTAATTTGATTGAATTAGTCGATTTATTATATTTTTCATTTTGATGTACTTCTTTTCGTTTTCAACAATTCATGTAAGAATGAATCGAGGAAAAACTTATGAATCTATCAGCTACAGAAAAAGACCTTATGATAGTCAATATGGGACCTCACCACCCATCAATGCACGGTGTTCTTCGTCTCATCGTTACTCTAGATGGTGAAGATGTTGTTGACTGTGAACCAATATTAGGTTATTTACACAGAGGAATGGAAAAAATTGCGGAAAACCGAACAATTATACAATATTTGCCTTATGTAACACGTTGGGATTATTTAGCCACTATGTTCACGGAAGCAATAACCGTAAATGGACCAGAACAATTGGGCAATATTCAAGTCCCTAAAAGAGCCAGCTATATCAGAGTAATTATGTTGGAGTTGAGTCGTATAGCTTCTCATCTATTATGGCTTGGACCTTTTTATGGCCGATATTGGTGCACAGACCCCCTTTTTCTATATTTTCAGAGAAAGAGAATTAGTATATGATCTATTCGAAGCTGCCACCGGTATGAGAATGATGCATAATTATTTTCGTATCGGAGGAGTAGCGGCCGATCTACCCTATGGCTGGATAGATAAATGTTTGGATTTCTGTGATTATTTTTTAACAGGAATTGTTGAATATCAAAAACTTATTACGCGAAATCCTATTTTTTTAGAACGAGTTGAAGGGGTAGGGGTTATTGGTGGAGAAGAAGCAATAAATTGGGGTCTATCCGGCCCAATGCTACGAGCCTCTGGAATCAAATGGGATCTTCGTAAAGTTGATCATTATGAGTGTTACGACGAATTTGATTGGGAAATCCAGTGGCAAAAAGAAGGAGATTCATTAGCTCGTTATTTAGTCCGAATCAGTGAAATGACGGAATCCATAAAAATAATTCAACAGGCCCTGGAAGGAATTCCGGGGGGTCCCTATGAGAATTTAGAAATCCGATGTTTTGATCGAGAAAGGGATCCAGAATGGAATGATTTTGAATATCGATTCATTAGTAAAAAACCTTCTCCTACATTTGAATTACCGAGACAAGAACTTTATGCGAGAATGGAAGCCCCAAAGGGAGAATTAGGAATTTTTCTGATAGGAGATCAAAGTGGTTTTCCTTGGAGATGGAAAATTCGCCCGCCGGGTTTTATCAATTTGCAAATTCTTCCTCAGTTAGTTAAAAGAATGAAATTGGCTGATATTATGACGATACTAGGTAGCATAGATATCATTATGGGAGAAGTTGATCGTTGAAATGATAATTTATACAACAGAAGTAGAAGATATCAATTCCTTTTACAGATTGGAATCCTTAAAAGAGGTCTATGGGATCATATGGATGTTTGTCCCTATTTTGACTCTTGTATTGGGAATCACAATAGGTGTACTAGTAATTGTATGGTTAGAAAGAGAAATATCTGCAGGAATACAACAACGTATTGGGCCTGAATACGCCGGCCCTTTGGGAATTCTTCAAGCTCTAGCAGATGGAACAAAACTGCTTTTCAAAGAGAATATTCTTCCATCTAGAGGAAATACTCGTTTATTCCGTATTGGACCGTCTATAGCAGTCATATCCATTTTACTAAGTTTTTCAGTAATTCCTTTTAGCTCTCGCCTTATTTTAGCCGATCTCAATATCGGTATTTTTTTATGGATTGCCATTTCAAGTATTGCTCCTGTTGGACTTCTTATGTCAGGATACGGATCAAATAATAAATATTCCTTTTTAGGTGGTCTGCGAGCTGCTGCTCAATCGATTAGTTATGAAATACCATTAACTCTATGTGTTTTATCAATATCTCTACGTGCGATTCGTTGAAATATAAACTTTTCTTTTCCCTATTCCTTTCGTTCTATAAAATAAGCTGAATGGATTGAATAGATATCTTCGTTATTTTATTATCCTTCAGGTTGATAAACTAAATTAGATAGTTATATATGAGTGAAAGAAAGCAGCTTATAAATTCGCAGTAAATTAAACAAAAAAAAATTTAATCTCATTTCCTATGTACAAGAGTTAAGTGGAAGAAAACATAAGTGGAAGAAGTCTTTACCCCAAGACGGGTTGATTAGTCAATCTAGCTTGAAGCGGGCTCAAAAGATCAACCGTATAGAGTTTTGGCTATCCTTTGTATAGATTCCCATACATGTATTGCCAAACCAAACGGGGGATTGAACAAAAAAATGAGTGGATGGTTAGGAACACCAAAATACACAAAGGATTAGTAATGGAGATTATGTAAATTATATAAAAAGGATATTTCTGGATAACATAAAAAGAATACTAATTGGGGCTTTAAATTAGTAGAAATGAGTAGGCAGTACTACCCACGATTCCGGTCCAGAGTATGCTCCTATCCACCGATTAAAGTAATGACTATCAGGAACGAAATAATCCTTTACTATTTTTTAGTTTAAGCCCCCATTCGTAATTTTCTCAGATCAGAAAGAAGAATAGGAACGAAAAAGAAAGAATAAAAAATAAATATTTTTTTTTTTTTTATTCTTTCTTTCATATATATAGAGAGATATAATCTGTGTCATGATTTATGAGCTAATGTAATATTTAATTTTTTTCGTAATCGAAAACAATGGGTTGAAATATCTATTGATATTTCTACAAGAAGTATTTTATTGAAGGCTTAAGTTATTACTCAACAAATAAAAATTGAAATTAGTAACGGGCGAGATCAATTCAGAAGCACTTTTTTTATTCTTCATAATATAGCAGACAGAATTCCATTGGTATAATTTTGGACCTTCCAATCCATTTTTTCTCTATCTATTCTACAACCATACGAAGAGAAATAATACTGATTCGGTCCTTAAATTTATTTGTGACCCACGAGGAGCCGTATGAGTTGAAAACCTCATGTACGGTTTTGGACTAGCGATGGGAACAGTGATGTTATCATCGACTATAATTATCTAACAGCTCAAGTACAGTTGATATAGTTGAGGCGCAATCAAAATATGGGGTTTGGGGATGGAATTTGTGGCGTCAGCCAATAGGGTTTATCGTTTTTCTAATTTCTTCTCTAGCAGAATGTGAGAGATTACCTTTTGATTTACCAGAAGCCGAGGAAGAATTAGTAGCAGGGTATCAAACCGAATATTCGGGTATCAAATTTGGTTTATTTTATGTTGCTTCCTATCTAAATCTATTACTTTCTTCCTTATTTGTAACAGTTCTTTACTTGGGGGGTTGGAATATTTCCATTCCGTACGTATTCGTCCCTGAGCTATTTGAAATAAATAAAATGAATGGAATCTTTGGAACGACAATTGGTATCTTTATTACATTAGCTAAAACTTATTTGTTTTTGTTTATTTCTATCGCAACAAGATGGACTTTACCTAGGTTAAGAATGGACCAATTATTAAATCTTGGATGGAAATTTCTTTTACCCATTTCTCTCGGTAATCTATTATTAACAACTTCTTTCCAACTTCTTTCACTGTAAAGAAAAAAAGAATACGAGATTCATGACTTGGTTCAAACAAGAGAAAGAAACAAACATAAAATTATTCATAGATATTCACGATATGTTCCCTATGGTAACTGGGTTCATGAATTATGGCCACCAAACAGTCCGAGCAGCAAGGTACATTGGTCAAGGTTTCATGATTACCTTATCCCACGCAAATCGTTTACCTGTAACTATTCAATACCCTTATGAAAAATTAATCGCATCAGAGCGTTTCCGTGGGCGAATCCATTTTGAATTTGATAAATGCATTGCTTGTGAAGTATGTGTTCGTGTATGCCCTATAGATCTGCCTGTTGTTGATTGGAAATTTGAAACGGATATTAGAAAAAAACGATTGCTTAATTACAGTATTGATTTCGGAATTTGTATATTTTGTGGTAACTGCGTTGAGTATTGTCCAACAAATTGTTTATCAATGACTGAAGAATATGAACTTTCTACTTACGACCGTCACGAATTGAATTATAATCAAATTGCTTTGGGCCGTTTACCAATGTCAGTAATTGACGATTATACAATTCGAACAATTTTGAATTCGCCTCAAAGAAAAACTGAGTAAGTAAACCTCCTATTCTATTAAAGAGAAATTTCCAATTCTTTTAAGGTTCCGTTTTGGTTTAAGTTAAAAGAATATTTGGTTTGACTTAAAAGAATGAGGCCTTTACTCTTTGTTTGGTCAATAAATAAAAATTCAATTACAAATTAACTGGTTGATAAGAATTTCGAATTCATTTTTCTTGAAAATCTATTAATATATTCGTAATTATTTCGAAATATATAGTTTCAAAAAACAAAATACCCTTTCGAACCGAACAAAAAAAAAGAATTAAAAACGAAACAATAATTGTACTTAGATCAATTCACACCTAATAGATTAGGATTTTATTCAATTAGGAACGTATCATAAAAAAAAAATTCCTGGTCGGGTCAATAAGATCATGAAAAGCATTTCGATTTATTTATCTCTTATTTTACATATAATGGATTTGCCTGGACCAATACACGATTTTCTTTTAGTTTTTCTGGGATCGGGTCTTATATTAGGGGGCCTGGGAGTGGTATTACTTACCAATCCAATTTTTTCTGCCTTTTCATTGGGATTGGTTCTTGTTTGTATATCCTTATTCTATATTCTCTCAAATTCTCATTTTGTAGCTGCTGCCCAGCTTCTTATTTATGTGGGAGCCATAAATGTTTTAATCCTATTTGCTGTGATGTTCATGAATGGTTCAGAATATTATAAAAATTTTAATCTGTGGACCATTGGGAATGGCCTTACTTCGTTGATTTGTACAAGTATTCTTGTTTCGCTAATTACTACTATATTAGATACATCATGGTACGGGATTATTTGGACTACAAGATCAAACCAAATTATAGAACAAGATTTGATAAGTAATAGTCAACAAATTGGAATTCATTTAGCAACAGATTTTTTTCTTCCATTTGAATTCATTTCACTAATTCTTTTAGTTGCTTTGATAGGTGCAATTGCTGTGGCTCGTCAGTAATAAATCTTTCTAACTAGGAATAGCAAGCAATCCAAATTAAACTTTTTTCTGTCTTATCGCATCTATTTTCCTTGAATTCTTGTTCGTGTATAAAATATAAAATAGAAATTCGTTTATTCGAGATATTTCCAATATATTCTTTTTGTTATATTCTATTCTAGTCAATCAAATCCGTTGAATTATTGTTCATATTAAAATGAATCGAAATTGATAAGGAGTTGGTCAATGATGCTCGAACATATACTTGTTTTGAGTGCCTATTTATTTTCTATCGGTATTTATGGATTGATCACGAGTCGAAATATGGTTCGGGCCCTTATGTGTCTTGAACTTATACTGAATGCGGTTAATATAAATTTTGTAACATTTTCTGATTTTTTTGATAGTCGGCAATTAAAAGGAAATATTTTATCAATTTTTGTTATAGCTATTGCAGCCGCTGAAGCAGCTATTGGATCAGCTATTGTTTCCTCAATTTATCGTAACAGAAAATCAACGCGTATCAATCAATCAACTTTGTTGAATAAGTAATATTAATAATATTAAATTATAAGATTCACCAATTTGAATTAGCATGTCCAATATGTTGGAATCTACATCATGTTTTCGAAAACGTAAGAAATCAAAGTATCTTGGTCCTTTCTTATGAGTTGATCCCGAAGGAAATTGATTAGAAAATTTCTGGTAAATCGTTGATTCATCTGGTGTTTAACTATAATGATTCATTTACAAGTTTACTAGATTGAAATTTTATGATGTTCAAAAAATTATAGATCCCATGTCACATTCAGTAAAAATTTATGATACATGTATAGGGTGTACTCAATGTGTCCGAGCCTGCCCCACCGATGTGTTAGAAATGATACCTTGGGATGGATGTAAAGCTAAGCAAATTGCTTCCGCTCCAAGAACAGAAGACTGTGTTGGTTGTAAGAGATGTGAATCCGCTTGTCCAACAGATTTCTTGAGCGTTCGAGTTTATTTATGGCATGAAACAACTCGAAGTATGGGTCTAGCTTATTGATACGTTCCCGAAAACCCCACTTGAATACATTTTGAATCCATTTTATTTTTTTTTTACTGAAAAAACCCGTGCTCAAAAAAAATCTTTTTTGAGCACGGGTTTTTCTGGTCCAAGTGCATCTTGTCTTTACCACGAATTATTTTCCTTGGTTAACAATAATTGTAGTTTTACCAATATCTGCAGGTTCTTTAATTTTCTTTCTTCCTCATAGAGGAAATAAGCTAATTAAGTGGTATACTATGTGTATATGCATATTTGAACTCCTTCTAACAACCTATGCATTTTGTTATCATTTCCGATTGGACGATCCATTAATCCAGCTGGAGGAAGATTATAAATGGATAAATTTTTTTGATTTTTACTGGAGATTGGGAATAGATGGACTTTCTATAGGGCCCATTTTACTGACAGGATTTATCACTACTTTAGCTACTTTGGCGGCTTGGCCAGTTACTCGAGATTCGCGATTATTCCATTTCTTGATGCTAGCAATGTACAGTGGTCAAATAGGATCATTTTCTTCTCGAGACCTTTTACTTTTTTTCATCATGTGGGAGTTCGAATTAATTCCCGTTTATCTACTTCTATCCATGTGGGGGGGAAAGAAACGTCTGTACTCGGCTACAAAATTTATTTTGTACACTGCGGGGGGTTCCATTTTTTTATTAATAGGAGTTTTGGGTATCGGTTTATACGGTTCTAATGAACCAACATTAAATTTTGAAACATTAGCTAATCAATCGTATCCTGTCGCACTGGAAATCATATTCTATATTGGATTTCTTATTGCTTTTGCTGTCAAATCGCCGATTATACCCTTACATACGTGGTTACCAGACACCCATGGGGAGGCACATTACAGTACTTGTATGCTTCTAGCCGGAATTTTATTAAAAATGGGAGCGTATGGATTAGTTCGCATCAATATGGAATTATTACCCCACGCTCATTCCATATTTTCTCCCTGGTTGATAATAGTGGGTACAATGCAAATAATTTATGCAGCTTCAACATCTCTTGGTCAACGGAATTTAAAAAAAAGAATAGCCTATTCCTCCGTATCTCATATGGGTTTCATAATTATAGGAATTGGCTCTATAACTGATACGGGACTCAACGGAGCTATTTTACAAATAATATCTCATGGATTTATCGGTGCTGCACTTTTTTTCTTGGCAGGAACGAGTTATGATAGAATGCGTCTTTTTTATCTCGACGAAATGGGTGGAATGGCTATTCCGATTCCAAAAATATTTACGATGTTCAGTATCTTATCGATGGCTTCTCTTGCATTACCGGGCATGAGTGGTTTTGTTGCAGAGTTGATAGTCTTTTTTGGAATAATTACCAGCCAAAAATATTTTTTAATGCCAAAAATACTAATTACTTTCGTAATGTCAATTGGAATGATATTAACTCCTATTTATTCATTATCTATGTCACGTCAAATGTTCTATGGATACAAGCTATTTAATGCTCAAAGTTCTTATTTTTTTGATTCTGGACCACGAGAGTTATTTGTTTCGATCTCTATCTTTCTACCAGTAATAGGTATTGGTATTTATCCGGATTTTGTCCTCTCATTATCAGGTGAGAAGGTCGAAACTATTCTATATAATTATTTTTATAGATAGTTTTGATGAATAAAACAAAAAATCAAAAAGTAATCCTATGATTTTTAAAATTGTTCGTTGTACAGTGAAAAAAAAAAGAAAGAAGTCTTTTTTCTTCTCTTAAGTTTAAGTTAAGTAAAAAAAGGTAAAAGAATTAAATTGAATTTTAATCAGACATCTTTGGCTTTTGTTAGAACCTTTTGAATCAAGTAGTGGAGTGATTCAAAAGGTTCTTGACAGCTTACAATAAGTTTTCTTATATATACGCTGTCCTATCTTAGTATTTGTTAGGCTTAGCCTTTTTATTCAATTCAATTAGATGTTAATGTAAATGAACCATAACTATGTAAACCTATTCCTAATAGATTGACCCCAAAATAGCATATCCAAATTATAAGAAATCCCATAGAAGCCACAAGTGCGGAATTTACACCTTCCAAATTTTTATTTGTTCGGGTATGTAAATAAATCGCGAATACGGTCCAAGTAATAAATGCCCAAGTTTCCTTTGGGTCCCAATTCCAATATGATCCCCACGCCTCATTAGCCCATACGGCTCCCGAAAGAATTCCTATGGTTAAAAAGATAAACCCGAGACTAATAATACGATAACTCCAACGATCCAATTGTTGAGTCAATTGATACCTGTAAAAATTTTTAGAAGAAAGAAAATAAGTGTTTAATAAAACATTGCTTCTTTCATTCATGTATTGGATTTCGCCAAACGAAAATGACTGATTTAATAAATTATTGTTTTTACCAATAATTTTTATGGCTTTTCGAAATGTAATGACTAGAAGAGCTACTGATAATAATGATCCACATAAAAGAGCTGCATAGCCTAATACCATCATACTTACGTGCATCATTAACCACTGGGATTGGAGAGCAGGCGCTAATATTGCGGATTGATGCATTTTGGTTAAAAGACCCGAAGTGGCAAAGCCTTGGGTAAAAATAACACTTGGTGCGGTTATTGCGCTTAAATCATTTTTACGCTTTTTAAAATAGTAAACCATATGAATAAGGGAGAAACCCCATGAAAGAAAGATTAATGATTCATATAAATCACTTAATGGGAAATGTCCTGAATAAATCCAACGAGTGACTAATAATCCTGTTATACAGAAAAAGGTAACTATCATGCCCTTTTCTGATGAATCATATAGTCCTACGACTTCATCGACTAATAAGAATAAGGTTAAAAAATGAATTGTAATTACAATTGAAACGACCGAAAAGGATATATGAGTTAATATATGCTCTAAAGTTGAAAAAATCATAAGAATTCTGAAAAAAGCGAGGGTTTCTAGATTTTATGGAATGGAAATCAGGAATTAAATTCATTATAGGACTTATTCTATCTCTTTTAGAAGATACTATGCCGCTACTCGGACTCGAACCGAGATGCTCTAGCACTGCTTCCTAAGAGCAGCGTGTCTACCGATTTCACCATAGCGGCTTGCTCGAAATCATAATAAGCCATTTTTTATTCAATCGTCGAGATTGAAGGTGAAGGGGTCAATTCAATGTAAAATGTAAAAGAAGCATTTAATTTAAATTGATGAATAAAAACTCGTTTAAATAGCAATTTGAAGGTTCAAAAAGAATCTTTATTATTTATCGTTTTATTTAATTATCCTTTTTTTTATTTAATATTTAATTTAATATTTAATTATTTCAACAGAGATTTTATAGTTTGTGTTTTCCTAAAAGAGAACTCCTCTATTGTAACTAAACTAACTAGTTGTAACTTCAATTCATAGATAGAATTCAACAAAAAAATGTTCTTTATCATTTTAATTTTTTAATGATTCATCTCTCATTCTTTTATATGATTTTTATGAATCTATAAAAAAAAAAATGCTTATCAATTGAATGAATAAATGAATGAAAAAATATTATTTTTAGAGATCACAATTTCAGCACCACATCCAATGATTTCAAAAGATTTATGTAATTTGCATAGCTTTGTATTAATCGTTAGGATTTTGCGTTTTAAGGATTTATCAAACCAACTAGATATTGGGTTGTACACGTTACGTTATATAAAAAGCGTTTCGATTCCTGTCATAATTGTACCATACTTCAAAAAAGTATTTCGAATTTCGAATTCTAAAAATATGTCTTGATTCATCTTCTTATACAAACATAGAATTTTTTTAGATCATTTTAAATTGATACATTATTTGTATATCCACTAAATTATAAAGGGAGTTTTCTCAATTGGGTTGAAAGCAAGGGAAGGATATATAGTAATTCAGAGAAATAATGATTCATAAAGTTACAAAATTGAAACTTAATGGATTAGTTTCAACAACCCAGTTAAAGCTCTTATATATATGTGCTCCGATATAGCTATAGTATAAATATACAAATTTTTATTATTTAATTATTTAATTATTTATTATTATAAATTGAAATTGAATATTATAAAAATAACAAATTATTATAACACTAAGATACCAAATGGGGCGATGGGGAAAATGAGAATCCCCATCCCGGAAATGAAAAAAAAAAAGATATTCAAAAAAGAAAACCTTTGTATCTTATTCGAGTTAAACCAATTCAGATTAAAAAAAAATTATTTGTCGTACAAAAAAACTTTTTGAATTACCCGTAAAAATAGATCTCGATAATGAAAAAGCTTTCAACGCCGCCCAATATCCTTTCTTTTTCCAAACATTTTTTCGAATACGCTTTTTTGATGTAGAAGTACGTTTTTTTGGAACTGCCATTCAAAAAAAAGGTTATTTAGTGCTATAGTTGGATGTCAAAGACATCTATTTTTAAAACAAAATGATCGGTGTCTTTATGTCATTATTTATCTATTCCTATAGATTTTCTAGATTAATAGATTTTCTAGATTATAATTATCTATATACTACTATATAAATTTCATAAGAACTAAATAGAGATGGGAAAATAACATAAAATGCTTCTATTCTAGAAAAAAAAAAAAAAAAAAATATGATATAACCTTTTTTTATTTATATTCCATACACTATCCAGAAAAAAAGAAGAATTTGTATTTAATTTATTGGTACCTTTCTTTTTTATATCTCCATTCAAATCTATAGGATAGATTAGGATCTATTATGATATATAAATTGAATTGATGAAATCAAAAAAACGTAAAAAAGAGTCTTTCCTTCTCTATCTCTGCCTATTTTTTTTGTCGTCCTACATTTATAATTTATACATCTCCATTTATACACGAAAAATACATCAAAACAAAAAAATGTAAAAAAACCATTTTATTTACCTAATAAAAAACAAACTTGAATTTTTTTCTATTAATTGGTAATTGGTCAAGCTCGAAGAGAGAGTATGCCCAATTTTCATTTTCAATCAAATTCGAATGAGACTCGTAATTAATCTGTTAAAGGATACATAATTTTGAAAAAAAAAAAGAATATTTTTTTTTTCCATTAGTAACTCGGTGATATCATTTGATTACTTCTAACTTCGAAATTTGAATATTTTTGAAATATTTGAGAAAGATTAAAAGATTAATAATAGAAAATTCCAGTTAACTTTGTAATATCTTGATTGTATTATTGCTCCCTTTCCATCAAAAGAGATAAGAGCCGGTGAATCAGAAACGATTAATTAAGAAAGAATAAGAAAAAAGTTTTTATGGAGCATACATATCAATATTCATGGATCATACCTTTTGTGCCACTTCCAATTCCTATTTTAATAGGAATGGGACTCCTACTTTTTCC
This sequence comes from Durio zibethinus, assembly GCF_047325235.1. Classification (NCBI taxonomy): domain Eukaryota; kingdom Viridiplantae; phylum Streptophyta; class Magnoliopsida; order Malvales; family Malvaceae; genus Durio; species Durio zibethinus. The sequence goes on from NW_028322778.1 coordinate 34,679, forward strand.
GACGGCAACAAAAAATCTTCGTCGTATGTGGGCTTTTCCCAATATTTTATTGTTAAGTATAGTTATGATTTTTTCGGTCGATCTGTCTATTCAGCAAATAAATAGAAGTTCTATCTATCAATATGGATGGTCTTGGACCATCAATAATGATTTTTCTTTCGAGTTTGGCTACTTTATTGATTCACTTACCTCTATTATGTCAATATTAATCACTACTGTTGGAATTTTTGTTCTTATTTATAGTGACAATTATATGTCTCATGATCAAGGATATTTGAGATTTTTTGCTTATATGAGTTTATTCAATACTTCAATGTTGGGA
>NW_028322779.1:10000-30000 GCF_047325235.1 Durio zibethinus
TACATGAAGGGGAAACTGCGCAGATTTAGCAACTGCGCCGGCAAATAATAAAGAGGCACATAAAGTAACAAATAAAAAATGAACCTCATTATTATAAATCACGTTATTAAATATTTCGAACAAATCTTGAAATTCGAAACTTCCCGTTATCCAATAAAAACCTAAGATTCCTAATAATAAACCAAAATCGCCTATCCGATTAGTTACAAACGCTTTTTGACAAGCGTTTGCCGCAACAGGTCGTGTGAACCAAAACCCTATTAATAGATAAGAACACATTCCAACCAATTCCCAAAAAATATAAATTTGTATCAAATTAGAACTAGTAACTAATCCCAACATTGAAGTATTGAATAAACTCATATAAGCAAAAAATCTCAAATATCCTTGATCATGAGACATATAATTGTCACTATAAATAAGAACAAAAATTCCAACAGTAGTGATTAATATTGACATAATAGAGGTAAGTGAATCAATAAAGTAGCCAAACTCGAAAGAAAAATCATTATTGATGGTCCAAGACCATCCATATTGATAGATAGAACTTCTATTTATTTGCTGAATAGACAGATCGACCGAAAAAATCATAACTATACTTAACAATAAAATATTGGGAAAAGCCCACATACGACGAAGATTTTTTGTTGCCGTCGGAAAAAGTAGGAGTCCCATTCCTATTAAAATAGGAATTGGAAGTGGCACAAAAGGTATGATCCATGAATATTGATATGTATGCTCCATAAAAACTTTTTTCTTATTCTTTCTTAATTAATCGTTTCTGATTCACCGGCTCTTATCTCTTTTGATGGAAAGGGAGCAATAATACAATCAAGATATTACAAAGTTAACTGGAATTTTCTATTATTAATCTTTTAATCTTTCTCAAATATTTCAAAAATATTCAAATTTCGAAGTTAGAAGTAATCAAATGATATCACCGAGTTACTAATGGAAAAAAAAAATATTCTTTTTTTTTTTCAAAATTATGTATCCTTTAACAGATTAATTACGAGTCTCATTCGAATTTGATTGAAAATGAAAATTGGGCATACTCTCTCTTCGAGCTTGACCAATTACCAATTAATAGAAAAAAATTCAAGTTTGTTTTTTATTAGGTAAATAAAATGGTTTTTTTTACATTTTTTTGTTTTGATGTATTTTTCGTGTATAAATGGAGATGTATAAATTATAAATGTAGGACGACAAAAAAAATAGGCAGAGATAGAGAAGGAAAGACTCTTTTTTACGTTTTTTTGATTTCATCAATTCAATTTATATATCATAATAGATCCTAATCTATCCTATAGATTTGAATGGAGATATAAAAAAGAAAGGTACCAATAAATTAAATACAAATTCTTCTTTTTTTCTGGATAGTGTATGGAATATAAATAAAAAAAGGTTATATCATATTTTTTTTTTTTTTTTTTTCTAGAATAGAAGCATTTTATGTTATTTTCCCATCTCTATTTAGTTCTTATGAAATTTATATAGTAGTATATAGATAATTATAATCTAGAAAATCTATTAATCTAGAAAATCTATAGGAATAGATAAATAATGACATAAAGACACCGATCATTTTGTTTTAAAAATAGATGTCTTTGACATCCAACTATAGCACTAAATAACCTTTTTTTTGAATGGCAGTTCCAAAAAAACGTACTTCTACATCAAAAAAGCGTATTCGAAAAAATGTTTGGAAAAAGAAAGGATATTGGGCGGCGTTGAAAGCTTTTTCATTATCGAGATCTATTTTTACGGGTAATTCAAAAAGTTTTTTTGTACGACAAATAATTTTTTTTTAATCTGAATTGGTTTAACTCGAATAAGATACAAAGGTTTTCTTTTTTGAATATCTTTTTTTTTTTCATTTCCGGGATGGGGATTCTCATTTTCCCCATCGCCCCATTTGGTATCTTAGTGTTATAATAATTTGTTATTTTTATAATATTCAATTTCAATTTATAATAATAAATAATTAAATAATTAAATAATAAAAATTTGTATATTTATACTATAGCTATATCGGAGCACATATATATAAGAGCTTTAACTGGGTTGTTGAAACTAATCCATTAAGTTTCAATTTTGTAACTTTATGAATCATTATTTCTCTGAATTACTATATATCCTTCCCTTGCTTTCAACCCAATTGAGAAAACTCCCTTTATAATTTAGTGGATATACAAATAATGTATCAATTTAAAATGATCTAAAAAAATTCTATGTTTGTATAGAGAAGATGAATCAAGACATATTTTTAGAATTCGAAATTCGAAATACTTTTTTGAAGTATGGTACAATTATGACAGGAATCGAAACGCTTTTTATATAACGTAACGTGTACAACCCAATATCTAGTTGGTTTGATAAATCCTTAAAACGCAAAATCCTAACGATTAATACAAAGCTATGCAAATTACATAAATCTTTTGAAATCATTGGATGTGGTGCTGAAATTGTGATCTCTAAAAATAATATTTTTTCATTCATTTATTCATTCAATTGATAAGCATTTTTTTTTTTATAGATTCATAAAAATCATATAAAAGAATGAGAGATGAATCATTAAAAAATTAAAATGATAAAGAACATTTTTTTGTTGAATTCTATCTATGAATTGAAGTTACAACTAGTTAGTTTAGTTACAATAGAGGAGTTCTCTTTTAGGAAAACACAAACTATAAAATCTCTGTTGAAATAATTAAATATTAAATTAAATATTAAATAAAAAAAAGGATAATTAAATAAAACGATAAATAATAAAGATTCTTTTTGAACCTTCAAATTGCTATTTAAACGAGTTTTTATTCATCAATTTAAATTAAATGCTTCTTTTACATTTTACATTGAATTGACCCCTTCACCTTCAATCTCGACGATTGAATAAAAAATGGCTTATTATGATTTCGAGCAAGCCGCTATGGTGAAATCGGTAGACACGCTGCTCTTAGGAAGCAGTGCTAGAGCATCTCGGTTCGAGTCCGAGTAGCGGCATAGTATCTTCTAAAAGAGATAGAATAAGTCCTATAATGAATTTAATTCCTGATTTCCATTCCATAAAATCTAGAAACCCTCGCTTTTTTCAGAATTCTTATGATTTTTTCAACTTTAGAGCATATATTAACTCATATATCCTTTTCGGTCGTTTCAATTGTAATTACAATTCATTTTTTAACCTTATTCTTATTAGTCGATGAAGTCGTAGGACTATATGATTCATCAGAAAAGGGCATGATAGTTACCTTTTTCTGTATAACAGGATTATTAGTCACTCGTTGGATTTATTCAGGACATTTCCCATTAAGTGATTTATATGAATCATTAATCTTTCTTTCATGGGGTTTCTCCCTTATTCATATGGTTTACTATTTTAAAAAGCGTAAAAATGATTTAAGCGCAATAACCGCACCAAGTGTTATTTTTACCCAAGGCTTTGCCACTTCGGGTCTTTTAACCAAAATGCATCAATCCGCAATATTAGCGCCTGCTCTCCAATCCCAGTGGTTAATGATGCACGTAAGTATGATGGTATTAGGCTATGCAGCTCTTTTATGTGGATCATTATTATCAGTAGCTCTTCTAGTCATTACATTTCGAAAAGCCATAAAAATTATTGGTAAAAACAATAATTTATTAAATCAGTCATTTTCGTTTGGCGAAATCCAATACATGAATGAAAGAAGCAATGTTTTATTAAACACTTATTTTCTTTCTTCTAAAAATTTTTACAGGTATCAATTGACTCAACAATTGGATCGTTGGAGTTATCGTATTATTAGTCTCGGGTTTATCTTTTTAACCATAGGAATTCTTTCGGGAGCCGTATGGGCTAATGAGGCGTGGGGATCATATTGGAATTGGGACCCAAAGGAAACTTGGGCATTTATTACTTGGACCGTATTCGCGATTTATTTACATACCCGAACAAATAAAAATTTGGAAGGTGTAAATTCCGCACTTGTGGCTTCTATGGGATTTCTTATAATTTGGATATGCTATTTTGGGGTCAATCTATTAGGAATAGGTTTACATAGTTATGGTTCATTTACATTAACATCTAATTGAATTGAATAAAAAGGCTAAGCCTAACAAATACTAAGATAGGACAGCGTATATATAAGAAAACTTATTGTAAGCTGTCAAGAACCTTTTGAATCACTCCACTACTTGATTCAAAAGGTTCTAACAAAAGCCAAAGATGTCTGATTAAAATTCAATTTAATTCTTTTACCTTTTTTTACTTAACTTAAACTTAAGAGAAGAAAAAAGACTTCTTTCTTTTTTTTTTCACTGTACAACGAACAATTTTAAAAATCATAGGATTACTTTTTGATTTTTTGTTTTATTCATCAAAACTATCTATAAAAATAATTATATAGAATAGTTTCGACCTTCTCACCTGATAATGAGAGGACAAAATCCGGATAAATACCAATACCTATTACTGGTAGAAAGATAGAGATCGAAACAAATAACTCTCGTGGTCCAGAATCAAAAAAATAAGAACTTTGAGCATTAAATAGCTTGTATCCATAGAACATTTGACGTGACATAGATAATGAATAAATAGGAGTTAATATCATTCCAATTGACATTACGAAAGTAATTAGTATTTTTGGCATTAAAAAATATTTTTGGCTGGTAATTATTCCAAAAAAGACTATCAACTCTGCAACAAAACCACTCATGCCCGGTAATGCAAGAGAAGCCATCGATAAGATACTGAACATCGTAAATATTTTTGGAATCGGAATAGCCATTCCACCCATTTCGTCGAGATAAAAAAGACGCATTCTATCATAACTCGTTCCTGCCAAGAAAAAAAGTGCAGCACCGATAAATCCATGAGATATTATTTGTAAAATAGCTCCGTTGAGTCCCGTATCAGTTATAGAGCCAATTCCTATAATTATGAAACCCATATGAGATACGGAGGAATAGGCTATTCTTTTTTTTAAATTCCGTTGACCAAGAGATGTTGAAGCTGCATAAATTATTTGCATTGTACCCACTATTATCAACCAGGGAGAAAATATGGAATGAGCGTGGGGTAATAATTCCATATTGATGCGAACTAATCCATACGCTCCCATTTTTAATAAAATTCCGGCTAGAAGCATACAAGTACTGTAATGTGCCTCCCCATGGGTGTCTGGTAACCACGTATGTAAGGGTATAATCGGCGATTTGACAGCAAAAGCAATAAGAAATCCAATATAGAATATGATTTCCAGTGCGACAGGATACGATTGATTAGCTAATGTTTCAAAATTTAATGTTGGTTCATTAGAACCGTATAAACCGATACCCAAAACTCCTATTAATAAAAAAATGGAACCCCCCGCAGTGTACAAAATAAATTTTGTAGCCGAGTACAGACGTTTCTTTCCCCCCCACATGGATAGAAGTAGATAAACGGGAATTAATTCGAACTCCCACATGATGAAAAAAAGTAAAAGGTCTCGAGAAGAAAATGATCCTATTTGACCACTGTACATTGCTAGCATCAAGAAATGGAATAATCGCGAATCTCGAGTAACTGGCCAAGCCGCCAAAGTAGCTAAAGTAGTGATAAATCCTGTCAGTAAAATGGGCCCTATAGAAAGTCCATCTATTCCCAATCTCCAGTAAAAATCAAAAAAATTTATCCATTTATAATCTTCCTCCAGCTGGATTAATGGATCGTCCAATCGGAAATGATAACAAAATGCATAGGTTGTTAGAAGGAGTTCAAATATGCATATACACATAGTATACCACTTAATTAGCTTATTTCCTCTATGAGGAAGAAAGAAAATTAAAGAACCTGCAGATATTGGTAAAACTACAATTATTGTTAACCAAGGAAAATAATTCGTGGTAAAGACAAGATGCACTTGGACCAGAAAAACCCGTGCTCAAAAAAGATTTTTTTTGAGCACGGGTTTTTTCAGTAAAAAAAAAATAAAATGGATTCAAAATGTATTCAAGTGGGGTTTTCGGGAACGTATCAATAAGCTAGACCCATACTTCGAGTTGTTTCATGCCATAAATAAACTCGAACGCTCAAGAAATCTGTTGGACAAGCGGATTCACATCTCTTACAACCAACACAGTCTTCTGTTCTTGGAGCGGAAGCAATTTGCTTAGCTTTACATCCATCCCAAGGTATCATTTCTAACACATCGGTGGGGCAGGCTCGGACACATTGAGTACACCCTATACATGTATCATAAATTTTTACTGAATGTGACATGGGATCTATAATTTTTTGAACATCATAAAATTTCAATCTAGTAAACTTGTAAATGAATCATTATAGTTAAACACCAGATGAATCAACGATTTACCAGAAATTTTCTAATCAATTTCCTTCGGGATCAACTCATAAGAAAGGACCAAGATACTTTGATTTCTTACGTTTTCGAAAACATGATGTAGATTCCAACATATTGGACATGCTAATTCAAATTGGTGAATCTTATAATTTAATATTATTAATATTACTTATTCAACAAAGTTGATTGATTGATACGCGTTGATTTTCTGTTACGATAAATTGAGGAAACAATAGCTGATCCAATAGCTGCTTCAGCGGCTGCAATAGCTATAACAAAAATTGATAAAATATTTCCTTTTAATTGCCGACTATCAAAAAAATCAGAAAATGTTACAAAATTTATATTAACCGCATTCAGTATAAGTTCAAGACACATAAGGGCCCGAACCATATTTCGACTCGTGATCAATCCATAAATACCGATAGAAAATAAATAGGCACTCAAAACAAGTATATGTTCGAGCATCATTGACCAACTCCTTATCAATTTCGATTCATTTTAATATGAACAATAATTCAACGGATTTGATTGACTAGAATAGAATATAACAAAAAGAATATATTGGAAATATCTCGAATAAACGAATTTCTATTTTATATTTTATACACGAACAAGAATTCAAGGAAAATAGATGCGATAAGACAGAAAAAAGTTTAATTTGGATTGCTTGCTATTCCTAGTTAGAAAGATTTATTACTGACGAGCCACAGCAATTGCACCTATCAAAGCAACTAAAAGAATTAGTGAAATGAATTCAAATGGAAGAAAAAAATCTGTTGCTAAATGAATTCCAATTTGTTGACTATTACTTATCAAATCTTGTTCTATAATTTGGTTTGATCTTGTAGTCCAAATAATCCCGTACCATGATGTATCTAATATAGTAGTAATTAGCGAAACAAGAATACTTGTACAAATCAACGAAGTAAGGCCATTCCCAATGGTCCACAGATTAAAATTTTTATAATATTCTGAACCATTCATGAACATCACAGCAAATAGGATTAAAACATTTATGGCTCCCACATAAATAAGAAGCTGGGCAGCAGCTACAAAATGAGAATTTGAGAGAATATAGAATAAGGATATACAAACAAGAACCAATCCCAATGAAAAGGCAGAAAAAATTGGATTGGTAAGTAATACCACTCCCAGGCCCCCTAATATAAGACCCGATCCCAGAAAAACTAAAAGAAAATCGTGTATTGGTCCAGGCAAATCCATTATATGTAAAATAAGAGATAAATAAATCGAAATGCTTTTCATGATCTTATTGACCCGACCAGGAATTTTTTTTTTATGATACGTTCCTAATTGAATAAAATCCTAATCTATTAGGTGTGAATTGATCTAAGTACAATTATTGTTTCGTTTTTAATTCTTTTTTTTTGTTCGGTTCGAAAGGGTATTTTGTTTTTTGAAACTATATATTTCGAAATAATTACGAATATATTAATAGATTTTCAAGAAAAATGAATTCGAAATTCTTATCAACCAGTTAATTTGTAATTGAATTTTTATTTATTGACCAAACAAAGAGTAAAGGCCTCATTCTTTTAAGTCAAACCAAATATTCTTTTAACTTAAACCAAAACGGAACCTTAAAAGAATTGGAAATTTCTCTTTAATAGAATAGGAGGTTTACTTACTCAGTTTTTCTTTGAGGCGAATTCAAAATTGTTCGAATTGTATAATCGTCAATTACTGACATTGGTAAACGGCCCAAAGCAATTTGATTATAATTCAATTCGTGACGGTCGTAAGTAGAAAGTTCATATTCTTCAGTCATTGATAAACAATTTGTTGGACAATACTCAACGCAGTTACCACAAAATATACAAATTCCGAAATCAATACTGTAATTAAGCAATCGTTTTTTTCTAATATCCGTTTCAAATTTCCAATCAACAACAGGCAGATCTATAGGGCATACACGAACACATACTTCACAAGCAATGCATTTATCAAATTCAAAATGGATTCGCCCACGGAAACGCTCTGATGCGATTAATTTTTCATAAGGGTATTGAATAGTTACAGGTAAACGATTTGCGTGGGATAAGGTAATCATGAAACCTTGACCAATGTACCTTGCTGCTCGGACTGTTTGGTGGCCATAATTCATGAACCCAGTTACCATAGGGAACATATCGTGAATATCTATGAATAATTTTATGTTTGTTTCTTTCTCTTGTTTGAACCAAGTCATGAATCTCGTATTCTTTTTTTCTTTACAGTGAAAGAAGTTGGAAAGAAGTTGTTAATAATAGATTACCGAGAGAAATGGGTAAAAGAAATTTCCATCCAAGATTTAATAATTGGTCCATTCTTAACCTAGGTAAAGTCCATCTTGTTGCGATAGAAATAAACAAAAACAAATAAGTTTTAGCTAATGTAATAAAGATACCAATTGTCGTTCCAAAGATTCCATTCATTTTATTTATTTCAAATAGCTCAGGGACGAATACGTACGGAATGGAAATATTCCAACCCCCCAAGTAAAGAACTGTTACAAATAAGGAAGAAAGTAATAGATTTAGATAGGAAGCAACATAAAATAAACCAAATTTGATACCCGAATATTCGGTTTGATACCCTGCTACTAATTCTTCCTCGGCTTCTGGTAAATCAAAAGGTAATCTCTCACATTCTGCTAGAGAAGAAATTAGAAAAACGATAAACCCTATTGGCTGACGCCACAAATTCCATCCCCAAACCCCATATTTTGATTGCGCCTCAACTATATCAACTGTACTTGAGCTGTTAGATAATTATAGTCGATGATAACATCACTGTTCCCATCGCTAGTCCAAAACCGTACATGAGGTTTTCAACTCATACGGCTCCTCGTGGGTCACAAATAAATTTAAGGACCGAATCAGTATTATTTCTCTTCGTATGGTTGTAGAATAGATAGAGAAAAAATGGATTGGAAGGTCCAAAATTATACCAATGGAATTCTGTCTGCTATATTATGAAGAATAAAAAAAGTGCTTCTGAATTGATCTCGCCCGTTACTAATTTCAATTTTTATTTGTTGAGTAATAACTTAAGCCTTCAATAAAATACTTCTTGTAGAAATATCAATAGATATTTCAACCCATTGTTTTCGATTACGAAAAAAATTAAATATTACATTAGCTCATAAATCATGACACAGATTATATCTCTCTATATATATGAAAGAAAGAATAAAAAAAAAAAAAATATTTATTTTTTATTCTTTCTTTTTCGTTCCTATTCTTCTTTCTGATCTGAGAAAATTACGAATGGGGGCTTAAACTAAAAAATAGTAAAGGATTATTTCGTTCCTGATAGTCATTACTTTAATCGGTGGATAGGAGCATACTCTGGACCGGAATCGTGGGTAGTACTGCCTACTCATTTCTACTAATTTAAAGCCCCAATTAGTATTCTTTTTATGTTATCCAGAAATATCCTTTTTATATAATTTACATAATCTCCATTACTAATCCTTTGTGTATTTTGGTGTTCCTAACCATCCACTCATTTTTTTGTTCAATCCCCCGTTTGGTTTGGCAATACATGTATGGGAATCTATACAAAGGATAGCCAAAACTCTATACGGTTGATCTTTTGAGCCCGCTTCAAGCTAGATTGACTAATCAACCCGTCTTGGGGTAAAGACTTCTTCCACTTATGTTTTCTTCCACTTAACTCTTGTACATAGGAAATGAGATTAAATTTTTTTTTGTTTAATTTACTGCGAATTTATAAGCTGCTTTCTTTCACTCATATATAACTATCTAATTTAGTTTATCAACCTGAAGGATAATAAAATAACGAAGATATCTATTCAATCCATTCAGCTTATTTTATAGAACGAAAGGAATAGGGAAAAGAAAAGTTTATATTTCAACGAATCGCACGTAGAGATATTGATAAAACACATAGAGTTAATGGTATTTCATAACTAATCGATTGAGCAGCAGCTCGCAGACCACCTAAAAAGGAATATTTATTATTTGATCCGTATCCTGACATAAGAAGTCCAACAGGAGCAATACTTGAAATGGCAATCCATAAAAAAATACCGATATTGAGATCGGCTAAAATAAGGCGAGAGCTAAAAGGAATTACTGAAAAACTTAGTAAAATGGATATGACTGCTATAGACGGTCCAATACGGAATAAACGAGTATTTCCTCTAGATGGAAGAATATTCTCTTTGAAAAGCAGTTTTGTTCCATCTGCTAGAGCTTGAAGAATTCCCAAAGGGCCGGCGTATTCAGGCCCAATACGTTGTTGTATTCCTGCAGATATTTCTCTTTCTAACCATACAATTACTAGTACACCTATTGTGATTCCCAATACAAGAGTCAAAATAGGGACAAACATCCATATGATCCCATAGACCTCTTTTAAGGATTCCAATCTGTAAAAGGAATTGATATCTTCTACTTCTGTTGTATAAATTATCATTTCAACGATCAACTTCTCCCATAATGATATCTATGCTACCTAGTATCGTCATAATATCAGCCAATTTCATTCTTTTAACTAACTGAGGAAGAATTTGCAAATTGATAAAACCCGGCGGGCGAATTTTCCATCTCCAAGGAAAACCACTTTGATCTCCTATCAGAAAAATTCCTAATTCTCCCTTTGGGGCTTCCATTCTCGCATAAAGTTCTTGTCTCGGTAATTCAAATGTAGGAGAAGGTTTTTTACTAATGAATCGATATTCAAAATCATTCCATTCTGGATCCCTTTCTCGATCAAAACATCGGATTTCTAAATTCTCATAGGGACCCCCCGGAATTCCTTCCAGGGCCTGTTGAATTATTTTTATGGATTCCGTCATTTCACTGATTCGGACTAAATAACGAGCTAATGAATCTCCTTCTTTTTGCCACTGGATTTCCCAATCAAATTCGTCGTAACACTCATAATGATCAACTTTACGAAGATCCCATTTGATTCCAGAGGCTCGTAGCATTGGGCCGGATAGACCCCAATTTATTGCTTCTTCTCCACCAATAACCCCTACCCCTTCAACTCGTTCTAAAAAAATAGGATTTCGCGTAATAAGTTTTTGATATTCAACAATTCCTGTTAAAAAATAATCACAGAAATCCAAACATTTATCTATCCAGCCATAGGGTAGATCGGCCGCTACTCCTCCGATACGAAAATAATTATGCATCATTCTCATACCGGTGGCAGCTTCGAATAGATCATATACTAATTCTCTTTCTCTGAAAATATAGAAAAAGGGGGTCTGTGCACCAATATCGGCCATAAAAGGTCCAAGCCATAATAGATGAGAAGCTATACGACTCAACTCCAACATAATTACTCTGATATAGCTGGCTCTTTTAGGGACTTGAATATTGCCCAATTGTTCTGGTCCATTTACGGTTATTGCTTCCGTGAACATAGTGGCTAAATAATCCCAACGTGTTACATAAGGCAAATATTGTATAATTGTTCGGTTTTCCGCAATTTTTTCCATTCCTCTGTGTAAATAACCTAATATTGGTTCACAGTCAACAACATCTTCACCATCTAGAGTAACGATGAGACGAAGAACACCGTGCATTGATGGGTGGTGAGGTCCCATATTGACTATCATAAGGTCTTTTTCTGTAGCTGATAGATTCATAAGTTTTTCCTCGATTCATTCTTACATGAATTGTTGAAAACGAAAAGAAGTACATCAAAATGAAAAATATAATAAATCGACTAATTCAATCAAATTAACGATTTTTTGATTCCCGAATATCCAACTCACTAATTAATTCTTTATAACGTATGTTATTTTTCTTTGATAAATAAGACAGAAGCCGTTGACGTTTTCCTAGAATTTTACGTAGACCTCTCTGAGATAAATAGTCTTTTTTGTGCAATTCCAAATGTGAAGTAAGTCTTCGTATCTTATTGGTGAAACTGACTATTTGAAATTCAACGGACCCCTTGTTTTCTTCTTTTTTTTCTTGAAAAATAACTGAGATGAATGAATTTTTTACCATAAAACAAAAATTTCTCTCCCCCTTTTTTTGAATGTGAATTTTACTGATCAGTAATAATAATAATACCATTCATTTTAATATGCACAATGATTTTAAGTTCGTTATGAACTTTATAATTTTTTCAAATAAAATTAATCAATCCGGTTTTCAATCATAATATATGGAAAAATGTACCATTGACGAATTTTCAAACGCGGATACATATGTATCCTTACCATACTGAAACGACTGCCATTATTACTATTAAACCAATAGCGATTCATACAAGCTAAATCTTCTAATCGATAATTGGGCCAAAGAAAGAACTTTAATTTAATTAGTTTCTTTTTATCACTATCAAGATGTTTGTTTTTATTCAAAACTTGACCACAGTTTTTTACATTATTTAAAAATACTGGATTTCTATGCATACCATTTTTATCCCTTGAATTGACAAGAAATTCGAATTCGCAATTCTCTCCGGTGGTTAGGGGATAAAATATTTTCAGGAATAAACAAATCATAATGATTTTTGTCTTTATTTTCAGTCATTTTTTGATGTCTTGCAATGGATTCATCAAAATTATTTTTTTCAATATAGTTTTTTTTTTTGCGTCTTTTTTTTTTTTTGCGTCTTTGATTAATTTCATGTTTATTTTTATGAACCAATGAAATACTTATAGTTTGATATAGAATAAATTGTCCATCAATTTCTACATACCGGCGAATTGGTTCGATAATCAATACTCCTTTTTTGAGTAGGTATTGATAAGTTAAAAGTAACTTATCCGCCGAATCCATCAAAATATCCAGATTCGTTCCTCCTCTTCTAACAGAGTATAGAAAAGTTTCATTCATATTTATCAGGCCAAGAATGAAAGAATATGCTTTGATATTTTTGATTATTTTTTCATCGAAAGAATCAGCATCCCATCCGAATTGAAAATACAAATACTTTTGTAGGAATAAACGAGCTTCTCTCTTGCTCTCGTCTTCCTTTCTATGTTTTTTTGATTTACCAGAATCTTCTTCAACATCTTTTTCTTGATTGTCTGATTTACCTTTTTCTTGATCTGATTTACCTTTTTCTTGATTGGATGATTTACCTTTTTCTTGATTGGATGATTTACCTTTTTCTTGATTGTATGATTTACCTTTTTCTTGATTGGATGATTTACCATAATCTTCTTCAACATCTTTTTCTTGATTGTATGATTTACCTTTTTCTTGATTGGATGATTTACCATAATCTTCTTCAACATCTTTTTCTTGATTGTATGATTTACCTTTTTCTTCATTGTATGATTTACCATAATCTTCTTCAACATCTTTTTCTTGATTGTATGATTTACCTTTTTCTTCATTGTATGATTTACCATAATCTTCTTCAACATCTTTTTCTTGATTGTATGATTTACCTTTTTCTTGATTGGATGATTTACCTTTTTCTTGATTGGATGATTTACCATAATCTTCTTCAACATCTTTTTCTTGATTGTATGATTTACCTTTTTCTTGATTGGATGATTTACCTTTTTCTTGATTGGATGATTTACCATAATCTTCTTCAACATCTTTTTCTTGATTTGAGAGAACGGATCTAAATTTTCTTTTTTTTTTTGCATCTGATACAAGATCCTCTTTTTTTCCATTAAAATTAAAATTGAAAAGAAGTAGTTTTATTGGTATGATCCATGGTTCAACCTTATATGCATTATATAGTAGCACAAATTCTGGGAAGAACCAAAGTTCCAGATTCGATATTTGATAATTATTAAAATTATTAATCACAGTCTTAATATTTTTCTTACTCTTGGTACTGGTTTTCTTACTCTTGGTACTGGTCTTCTTACTCTTGGTACTGGTATCGACCCAGGACTCAATATCGGTCTTATTTCTAAGACAAAAATTAAGAATTCTCCAATTAAAAAATTTTCTATGCGAAAATTTCCCCGTTTTCCCCGTTTTCCCCGTTAGATAATTATGGATAGGAATATCCCCCAATATATCAAAAAATTTTCGTTTATCCATGTTGTAATTATAAGGAATCTCTTCCCTCTTATTTACTTGTAATGGTGATCCATAAGTATATGAGTCCCTCATATCTTGATATATAATAAATATATATGATAATAAATTATATCTATAGTGTTTTTTAAAATTATCTTTTTTATATTTTTGTTCTTGATTCCGTTTTTGTTCTTGATTCAGTTTATATTCTTGATTCAGTAATGAATTCGCTTGAAAATCATTTTTTTTTTCGTAATGTATTAATCTTTCTTTTTCATCTGAATCCCATTTTGTTAAATCTTTATTTTGAGCCATATAGTGTTGATTGACTCTATTTCGCCATTGTTCTGGTACTAATCTAAGCCATATACTCTGAACTAAATCGTATTGATAATCGTATTGATAATGACTCCTTAACCAGTTTTTCCATTCCTTTATTCCAGAGATTTTTTGTCTTAACCCATAATGATGTTTTAATTGGGAATGAGATATTCCTTGTTCTTCAAAATAATCTTTTATTTCATTTTTAAGAAAAAGAGATGTTCCGTGATATTGAAGGATAGGTTTGAATTTAATAACTTGGGTTTGTGATAATTTGTAAAATACATATGCTTGTGAGAGGGAGGATAAGTCACAAAAAGCTTTTGCATTTTGATTTCTAATATTCGAAAGTGAGTTTTTTATATTTTTTATAGTTGAAATAAAATGAATTGTATTTTTATTTGGTTTATTAATTCTTTCTTGATTTGCTTCATTATTGTAAATGAATTTATCAATCATTTTTTTTGTTGATTCAAGAAAAAGTTGTGGATTGGGTCTTGGAATATTAATGATATATTTAATGATATATAGAAAAATATCTATGTATATCTTTTGAATAAAAAGTTTTATAAATAAATAGAATTTACGGATTAATCGAATATTTCTTCTTTTTAATATTTTCCAAAATTTTTTTGATGATTCTAATTTCTTGTCTTTTATAATTTTTTCTATTTGATTTTTGATTGTGTTTGTTCTCTCAGTCAGATCTTTTATCTTTTTTTCTGTTAATGAATAATTTGTCCGCTCCATAGATTGAATTTGAAGGGATGATTCGTCAATCATCTTATTACTGATTATCGAATCTTTTTTAGTTTCGCCCAAATCTTTTTTAGTTTCGCCCAATTCTTCTCTCAACTCCAAAACTGGATTTCTTTTTGAAAGTTTTTTTATTATTCCCTTTACAAATGGAATTTTTGTTTCTCCTGAGACTTTTCGAAACAATTTTTTTCCTTTTTTAAAAATTTTCCATTTTTCACTTTTTTTTTCTAGTTCGTTAAAAATAGGCTGAAAAAACGAAGGCCGTCTTCGAGGAGGACCGCAAGGTAAGTCACTTTCCAGTCCACAAGCTGTTAAAAAGCAAAAATCATTCTTTTTAACTTTCTTTTTTTTCATTGGATCTTTATGCTTTTTTTTCATTGGATCTTTATGCTTTTTTTTCATTGGATCTTTATGAGAGGGTTTCAGTTTAGATCCGCGCCAAGGTTTCAGGCGAAAAGGATATAGGATCTTGATCTGGATACCTTCTGATAACCAATTTTTTGGAAAGTCTTTTGTGGAGAATTGAAGACCATTATAAGTGCATTTAACATGTATTTCTCGCTTCCAACCCTTGAAATCCGTGGACCACTCAGGAATTTGAAATAATAATATACGGACAATGTTTTTAGCTATTATCAATGAAGGTAATAGAATATATTTTCTAAAAATCGATTGGGCTATTAACATGATGCCCCTTGGTCCTTGACCAAAAAAGACGATATCCCAAAATTCTGCTGCGTCCAGCAGGAAGTCATCTGCCTCTGACTCTTGTCTTCTTTTTTCTTTCTCTTTTTTGTCTCCTTTTTGTATCTCTTCTATGCTTTCTCTTCTTTTTTCTTCCTCTTTGTCTCTTTCTTGTATCTTTTCTATGCTTTCTCTTATCTCTTCGTCTTCTTCTCTTATGTCCTCCTCATTTTCTGTATAATCAGAAATTTGTGATTCTTTGTTTTTCCATATCCAATTTCGAGATATTAGTTTTATCAGCCAAGAAATATCAGAATACAAAGATCTGAACACTCTGAAGAAGAGGCTGTCTACTCTGTCAAAAAAAAGTGGGGAATGCACATTTGATTGAAACAGTTCCCCATTAATTATTTTACGTCTTTGGGCACGCACGGCACCTTTTATTATGTCTCGACGAAAATTCGGTTCTGGCGAATATTCCATCAAAGATAGGTCGTTTTCTATATCGTTTGGTAGAAAAAAATCATCCTTTAACTCCTCCTTAGAAAAAACTATTGCGTACCGGAAGATTCTTGAACGAATTGCATAATCTGTTATCATGTGTTCCTCGCCTCCTCTATGGTGTTGTTCGAAAATGTCGAGTAGTTTGTATGACCATCGAGGAACTTCTTTACTTATTTCTTTTATTCCATTACTTATTTCTTTTATTCCATTAGATTTTTTTATAATTGTTTGATTGTCGGGATTAGTTATAACTATATTGCATAAAAATTTCAAAATTTTGACTCGATCCTCGGAATCGATATTTCCCTGTTCATCTTCTGTTTCTGTCAATAAAGAAAGTTCTTTTTCTGTTGATAATGATTTGAGTGTATCTATTGTCTGTTCATCTTCTGTTTCTGTCAATAAAGAAAGTTCTTTTTCTGTTGATAATGATTTGAGTGTATCTATTGTCTGTTCATCTTCTGTTTCTGTCAATAAAGAAAGTTCTTTTTCTGTTGATAATGATTTGAGTGTATCTATTGTCTGTTCATCTTCTGTTTCTGTCAATAAAGAAAGTTCTTTTTCTGTTGATAATGATTTGAGTGTATCTATTGTCTGTTCATCTTCTGTTTCTGTCAATAAAGAAAGTTCTTTTTCTGTTGATAATGATTTGAGTGTATCTATTGTCTGTTCATCTTCTGTTTCTGTCAATAAAGAAAGTTCTTTTTCTGTTGATAATGATTTGAGTGTATCTATTGTCTGTTCAAATTCGTAATAATCAGTAGCAAGAAGTATAACATGAATCTTATTTATCCAAAACGGATCCGTGTTTGTTTTTTCACTTAAAGGTGAAAACAATTTTTTGATTCTTCCGCGGTAGGGTCCCTGCAAGAAAGGATCATATATTTTAGGCAAGTATTTTATTTTAGTTTCATTATTAGTTTCATTATTAGTTTCATTATTAGTTTCATTATTTCTTTTAGTTTCATTATTTCTTTTAGTTTCATTATTTCTTTTAGTTTCATTATTAGTTTCATTATTAGTTTCATTATTAGTTTCATTATTTCTTTTAATTTCATTATTTCTTTTAGTTTCATTATTAGTTTCATTATTAGTTTCATTATTAGTTTCATTATTAGTTTCATTATTAGTTTCAGTAGTAGTTTCTTCATTATTAGTTTCATTATTAGTTTCATTATTAGTTTCATTATTAGTTTCTTCATTAGTTTCATAATTAGAAAATCGAGTCCTTTTTTCAAGTATGCCCAGATCAAAAGATTCCTTATATAAATATTCCTTATCTAAATATTCGACTCTCTTTATAAACTCCTTACTTAAATTTATTCTTTTTAGTTCATTGATAAAACTCCAATCAGTATACGATTCGTCAGAAAACAATTCTTCTGGTGTGAAAAAATCTATTTGTTTTTGTACCATTTCTCCAAAAGCTGCTAAACTAGGTGGATATGTAAAAGAGATTTTTTCTTTTCCATCACTTCGACATGTATAAAAAAAATATTGTGACATTTCATTTTTTAGAGCATTGTCAAACCGATTATTTTTTATATATCGCCAAGGTCGATTCCGTTGTTTATAATCAAAAATAAGCGTCACAAGAGGTTTTTCAAACCATAATAATTTTTTATATTCTTTTTTTTCTGATATTATTTCTAACTTCGAATTTTCCTGATTCCCATCCAGATAAGAAGTTTCATAAACTGGGCTATTTTTATAGTCGGTCTCTTTCGAAAAAGGGTAATAAGAAAGATTTTCTTTGGTGGATACCTGTTCCTCCCCCCCTTTGGAAATAGTTTCTATTTCTATGTTTGTTTCTTCCTCCCTTTCCTCCAATTCCTTCAATTCCTCCAATTCCTGCCCTTTTCTTCGGCTTTGATGAATTCCTGTCAGTTTCTTAGTCAGCATGTGTGACGGTTTTCTACCTATAGAGTAAAGACAGGTAATAAAAAAGAGAAGAGTAAAGATTCGAGGAATAGACTTTGTAAGTTCGAATATAAGATGCCTATTAGATCGAATAACTATATAATACCTAAGAAAAGTCCTTTTTTGTATCCAGGCTAATACCACTCCAACCCATTTCATTAATAAAATTTTTTGTATCCAGACTAATACCAATCCAACCCATTTCATTAATAAAATATGACCAATTAAAAAACCAACAAAACTACTTATTACAAATAACATATTGGTGTTGTATCGAAACATATAAATGTTGACTAATCTGGCTAACATTGGACTTGGTAAAATGAAATGGTTGACTAATTGAAAAATTAAATTATGCAGGAATACACATTGAATCCTAAGATTACGCATTGAATTTCCGGCAGTCTCTCCTGCATAATAATCAAAAAAATCAAAATAGTCTTTGTCATTGTTCCAGAAGTAATAAAACCAAAGATACGGTAGAACTAGGACATTTAGTAGATGAGGTCTAATCAATGCTAAATGCAGAGGCTCATAGTAGATCGATATGAACAGCATGAGCTGTCCCATAAGAAAGCCAGTTGTTGCTGCTGCCCTCTTCTCGTTTCCTTCTTCTCCTTGTTCCATAACCCAAGTTTGTACAAGGAGGAGATAAGAGGGACCTAGGGATAATGTGGTCAGAAATCCATAATAGAGTCCGACCACAAGGACTGACAGGACTGAATTGATTATCCTCATGAATAAGGATATTAGATTACTCGGTATAAACGATTTGAAAATCATAAGAAACCCCCTAATTTTTTTTTTTTTGTTTTTTTTTTTTCTGGATTATTCATTATTATATGATATTATTCTCATCTGATTATTCATTTTGTCAATATAGTTTTTTTTTTTTTGCGTCTTTGATTAATTTGATGTTTATTTTTATGAACCAATGAAATACTTATAGTTTGATATAGAATAAATTGTCCATCAATTTCTACATACCGGCGAATCGGTTCGATAATCAATACTCCTTATTATATGATATTATTATATATATGATTATTCATTTTGTCAATATAGTTTTTTTTTTTGCGTCTTTGATTAATTTCATGTTTATTTTTATGAACCAATGAAATACTTATAGTTTGATATAGAATAAATTGTCCATCAATTTCTACATACCGGCGAATCGGTTCGATAATCAATACTCCTTATTATATGATATTATTATATATATGATTATTCATTTTGTCAATATAGTTTTTTTTTTTGCGTCTTTGATTAATTTCATGTTTATTTTTATGAACCAATGAAATACTTATAGTTTGATATAGAATAAATTGTCCATCAATTTCTACATACCGGCGAATCGGTTCGATAATCAATACTCCTTATTATATGATATTATTATATATATGATTATTCATTTTGTCAATATAGTTTTTTTTTTTTGCGTCTTTGATTAATTTCATGTTTATTTTTATGAACCAATGAAATACTTATAGTTTGATATAGA
>NW_028322779.1:35000-53044 GCF_047325235.1 Durio zibethinus
AGCAAAGAATCCCAGGATTCAATCTATTATTCAGTAACTACCTATATATCTTAAGAATAAAATAAAATATTTTTTAGTCATTTTTTTCGCGAGGAGCTGGATGAGAAGAAACTCTCATGTCCAGTTCTGTAGTAGAGATGGAATTAATAAACAACCATCAACTATAACCCAAAAAGAACCAGATTTCGTAACCAACATAGAGGAAGAATGAAAGGAATATCTTATCGAGGTAATCGCATTTGTTTCGGTAGATATGCTCTTCAAGCACTTGAACCCGCTTGGATTACATCTAGACAAATAGAAGCGGGGCGCCGCGCAATGACACGAAATGTACGCCGTGGTGGAAAAATATGGGTACGTATATTTCCAGACAAACCAGTTACGGTAAGATCTACAGAAACACGTATGGGTTCGGGGAAAGGATCTCCCGAGTATTGGGTAGCTGTCGTTAAACCGGGCAGAATACTTTATGAAATGAGCGGAGTAGCCGAAAATATAGCAAGAAAGGCTATTTCAATAGCGGCGTCCAAAATGCCTATAAAAACTCAATTCATTATTTCAGGATAGGAATATAGAACCAAAGGAAAGAAGTCTTGGGAATAAAAAAAACAATTGCGGGTTTCCTTTTTTTTTTTTTTTTGACAAACAATATTTCTTTTTTTCTTCGTCCTTTGTTCCATTGAAAGAAGAGATTAAAAAAAATGATTCAACCTCAGACCCATTTGAATGTAGCAGATAACAGCGGGGCCCGAGAATTAATGTGTATTCGAGTCATAGGAGCTAGTAATCGCCGATATGCTCATATTGGTGACGTTATTGTTGCTGTGATCAAGAAAGCAGTACCAAAGGCACCTCTAGAAAGATCAGAAGTGATCAGAGCTGTAATTGTACGTACTTGTAAAGAACTCAAACGCGACAACGGTATGATAATACGATATGATGACAATGCTGCAGTTGTCATTGATCAAAAAGGAAATCCAAAAGGAACTCGAATTTTTGGTGCGATCGCCGGGGAATTGAGACAGTTAAATTTCACTAAAATAGTTTCATTAGCTCCTGAGGTATTATAAGACGAGACCTCAATTCAATATAGTTATAGTATTTAAATTAGAGTATTTAAATGACATAGATTAATTAGTAGATTGTGTCTCACGTATATACCTTTACTAAGTAAAAAAAAAAAAAGAACATGTTGGTTATATCAAAATTCGGGAGCAACAATAATTTTAGTTTACCATGGGTAAGGACACTATTGCTGACATAATAACTTCTATACGAAATGCTGACATGAATAGAAAAGGAACGATTCGAATAGGATCTACTAACATCACTGAAAACATTGTTAAAATACTTTTACGAGAAGGTTTTATCGATAACATAAGGAAACATCGGGAAAGAAACAAATATTTTTTGGTTTTAACCCTACGGCATAGAAGGAATAGGAAAGGACCATATAGAACTATTTTAAATTTACGACGGATCAGTCGACCCGGTCTACGAATCTATTCTAACTATCAACAAATTCCTAGAATTTTAGGCGGGATGGGGATTGTAATTCTTTCTACTTCTCGGGGTATAATGACAGACCGGGAGGCTCGACTAGAAGGAATCGGCGGAGAAATTTTGTGTTATATATGGTAATCTGTCTAACATCCGAATTGTATCCGAATCCGAAACTTTCCATTTGTGAAAAAAAAAAGCACGGGTTGTCTAATAGAACTCCTCCTGCCCTACAGTAGTTGATACGTCAAGGAAGTTTTACCTGGAATAAAAGAACAAAAATGGATTCATGGAGGTTTAATTAGTGAATCACGTCCACTCCAGATTCCTTTAGATAATGAAGATCTGATTCTAGGTTATGTTTCAGGAAGGGTCCGATCGAGTTTTATACGTATACCACCGTGGGATAGAGTCAACAAAAGTGAAGTAAGTGCTTATGATTCAACCAGGGGGCGTATAATTTATAGACTCCGCAACAAGGATTCGAACGATTAGGTAGTTTTTTCAACTTCAAGATTCCTTTCAGGGGGATCCAATTCAAGGTTCAAAAATTTCAAGAAACTTATTTTCTTCCAATAAGTAGATTCGGAAAAATTTAAGGAATAACAACTATGAAAATAAGGGCTTCCGTTCGTAAAATTTGTGAAAAATGTCGACTAATCCGTAGGAGGGGACGAATTGTCGTAATTTGTTCCAACCCGAGACATAAACAGAGACAAGGATAATCTTTCTATTCTAAAAAGAACTCCTTAAAGTTAAAGAAAAGAAACTAATCTTAAAGAAAGCGATGAACAAATAAAAATAGAAGATCTGTTTTGACATGAAATGGATATATCCATATATCTCTGACTTATCCTTATGAAATGATAAAATATGGCAAAACCTATACCAAAAGTTGGTTCACGTAGGAATGGGCGCAGTAGTGCACGGAAAAGTGCACGTAGAATACCAAAAGGAGTTATTCATGTTCAAGCAAGTTTCAACAATACCATTGTTACTATTACAGATGTACGGGGTCAGGTAATTTCTTCTTCCTCCGCCGGTACTTGTGGATTCAAGGGTCCAAGAAGAGGGACTCCTTTTGCTGCTCAAACCGCAGCGAGAAATGCTATTCGAGCAGTAGTAGACCAAGGTATGCGACGAGTGGAAGTTCTGATAAAAGGTCCTGGTCTCGGAAGAGATGGAGCATTACGAGCTATTCGTAGAAGTGGTATACTATTAAGTTTCGTACGGGATGTAACCCCTATGCCACATAATGGCTGTAGACCTCCTAAAAAAAAACGTGTGTAGAAATAAACACTAAAGAGATTTCAAGAGAAATAAATGATTCAATGATCTGATCAAATAAAATAATATTACTATGGTTCGAGAGAAAGTAAAAGTCTCTACTCGGACACTGCAGTGGAAGTGTGTTGAATCAAGAACAGATAGTAAGCGTCTTTATTATGGACGCTTTATTCTGTCTCCACTTATGAAAGGCCAAGCCGACACAATAGGCATTGCGATGCGAAGAGCTTTGCTTGGAGAAATAGAAGGAACATGTATTACACGTGCAAAATCTGAGAAAATACCACACGAATATTCTACCATAGTAGGTATTCAAGAATCAGTACATGAAATTTTAATGAATTTAAAAGCAATTGTATTGAGAAGTAATTTGTATGGAACTCGTAACGCCTTTATTTGTGCCAAGGGTCCCGGATATGTAACTGCTCAAGACATCATCTTACCGCCTTCTGTGGAAATCGTTGATAATACACAGCATATAGCTAGCCTAACCGAACCAATTGATTTGTGTATTGGATTACAAATCGAGAGAAATAGAGGATACGGTATAAAAACGCCAAAGAACTTTCACGACGGAAGTTATCCTATAGATGCTGTATTCATGCCTGTTCGAAATGCGAATCATAGTATTCATTGTTATGGGAATGATAATGAAAAACAGGAGATACTTTTTCTAGAAATATGGACAAATGGAAGTTTAACTCCTAAAGAAGCACTTCATGAAGCCTCTCGGAATTTGATTGATTTATTTTTTCCCTTTCTAGATGCGGAAGAAGAAAACTTACATTTAGAAAACAATCAACACAACGTTACTTTACCTTTTTTTCCTTTTCATGATAGATTAGCTAAACTAAGAAAAAAGAAAAAAGAAATAGCATTGAAATATATTTTTATTGACCAATCAGAATTGCCTCCCAGGATCTATAATTGTCTCAAAAAGTCCAATATACATACATTATTGGACCTTTTGAATAACAGTCAAGAAGACCTTATGAAAATTGAACACTTTCGCATAGAAGATGTAAAACAAATATTGGGCATTCTAGAAAAGAAGTAGAAAAGCATTGCGAAATTGATTTACCAAAATTTTAAATCCATTGGATTTAGGATTTATTTCATTTTTTTTTTTTTTACTTTAGAAAATTAGAAAAAAAAAAAAAAAACGAAAATGGATTTTGAACCTTCAGCACAATCCATATATTGGGACCAGAATTGAATAAATGTATCTAGGGAGAATTCACTTTGACTTTGAAGTGACTACTCCCTAGATACGCACATCATGATATTTTATTTTAAAATTGATTCAATTTAAAAAAGACCTAAAGTTAGGGATTTATCAATCGGTAATGTTGCTCCAATACCCAACCAAAGGGCCACCGCAGTACCAATCAAAAAAACGGTTGTCGCTACTGGACGACGAAATGGATTTTGGAATTTATTAACATTTTCCAAAAAAGGTACTGTTAATAATCCCGCAGGTACTGAAACCATTAAAAGAACACCCAATAACTTGTTAGGTACTGTACGAAGTATTTGAAATACAGGAAAGAAATACCATTCAGGTAATATTTCCAAAGGAGTTGCAAATGGATCCGCGGGTTCACCAATCATTGAAGGTTCTAGAACCGCTAAGCCTACGTTACAAGCAATAGTACCGAGAATTACTACTGGAAAAATATATAAAAGATCATTGGGCCATGCGGGTTCCCCATAATAATTATGACCCATACCTTTAGCTAATTTAGCTCTTAATACAGGATCGTTCAAGTCAGGTTTTTTTGTTATTAGGATAGGTGAATTTTTCTAGATCCATCCCCCGAAGGAACCGGACATGATAATTTTTCATCATCCGGCTCAAGCAAAAATCAATCGAATCAAATGGATACAAACGGATACATATAAAATGAATCTATATGTTATCCACACATATATGAATGATTTCATATGTAAGAAAAAAGTTACCTGATTCCATTTTACGAAGTTGCAACTATACATTCCAAGGAATGCCATTTTTACAGGTAAATGCTCAATACCCAAGTAGGCGTACAAAGTTGATCGTGATCAAGTGCTTTCTGGGTCGTCTTAGGCCTTGCGATTCACCTTTATCCCAAAAATATATCGAGATTTTTTACATACAAAGGATTTACTTGTTACTAATATAGTCTAGCCTTTGCTCTTCTTTAGATCCCTTGTTTCACTCCGATAGTATAATAATAATAAATCGGGTCGATGCAGAAGAAATGAATGTATTTTCATACTATTAAGATAAGAAAGTAAAAAAAAAATAAAAATAAATAAATAAAATCTAATTTGCATTATGCCAAATCACTTATTCTACTGGATCTTACGGAGCCCTGTTCATACACGACATCGTCAGGTCTGATCATAGAAAAGATTCTCTTCAAGCGAACCAGCCTATCCTTTGTATGGGGCTTACACGGTGGTTGGAACAAAGACACATTTGGTTGTGAATTCCAATGTAGCAGATAAAGGCATATTTCTGCATGGCCCAATCAATAGTTCAAGTCACACACTCCCATAATCCATTTTCTCTTCGGGGAATTCCCTTCAACTATTCATGTCATATCAAATAAATAATAGAATATTGTGGAGTTGAAAGGAAATATCCAAATACATGTCTTATTTTTTTTTTTTTTTCAACAATCCATATTTGTAGCAATGAAATACTATTGTTCCTCCCCCAAGTAATAAGATAAATGATTGGCAAGTAATAAGATAAATGATTGGTTACAATATAGCTATGGTCTATATTCTCTATAAAGGACCAGAAATGCCTTGCTTACGTATCATTAGGAAATGCATTAACATAAATACAGCAGTAAGAAGGGGTAATACAAAAGTGTGTAAACTATAAAAACGGGTCAAAGTGGATTGTCCCACACTAGCACTTCCACGCAATAACTCTACCAAAGGCGATCCTATTACCGGAATAGCTTCCGGAACGCCTGTTACGATTTTGACTGCCCAATAACCAATTTGGTCCCAAGGTAAGGAATAACCTGTTACACCAAAAGATGCAGTCAACACAGCCAGAACCACGCCTGTAACCCAAGTCAATTCGCGAGGTTTTTTAAAACCACCAGTGAGATAGACACGAAATACGTGCAGGATCATCATTAAGACCATCATACTTGCCGACCATCGATGAACTGATCGGATTAACCAACCAAAGTTAGCTTCAGTCATTATGTATTGAACAGAAGTAAAAGCCTCAGTAACGGTTGGACGATAGTAAAAAGTCATAGCAAATCCTGTAGCTACTTGTACCAAAAAACAAGTAAGCGTAATTCCTCCTAGACAATAAAATATGTTAACATGAGGAGGAACATATTTACTAGTTATATCATCTGCAATCGCCTGAATCTCGAGGCGTTCTTCGAACCAATCATAGACTTTATTGAGATAGGTAAACCAAGAGGACTCCCCCCCTGAGAACCGTATATGAGAATTTCATCTCGTACAGCTCAAACAAAAACACCCAAATAATAGCTGAAACGGATATGGAATAGAAAGTTTGAAACTTCTTAATCTTTTCATTCAATTTTATCTGAAGACACAAAAGAGTAAAAATCCGAAAGCTCTTTTTTGTAGTTGTAATTATAATGCCAAAAAATCAAGTCGGCGCATTCGTCTTTATGTTGATCAGGCCTCTTGAATCTTCTATTTACCTACTTATTTCTTTTCTTTTTCTTTGCTTTGATTTGTTATTTATATGGAATGTGGCTTTATTCTTGTTTTCTTTATTTTTAATAGGAATTCTCTTGTTAAGACCCTATGAATCAATTGAAACTTCAGATTCATACCAGAACCGCGATGATTCAATAAAACCTTCAAACTAAGTCCAAAGATTCTTTGAGTAAGAATTATTGGATCATCACTTATTCAATGAATAGAATAGATATAATAAATAAAAATACAAAGAAAAGAAAGGTTTGTCCTTTGATCAAAATAAGCATAAACTAAATGAGAGTTTGAAAGAAGAAAAAATTTCTCGATTTATAAATAAAAAACCTCTTTCTTTGAAAATTTTTTTTTTTTTTGAGTCCGGCCGCGAGGTTTGAATATTAAGTATGAATCATAGTTCGAATACTTCGTGATCCATTTCATATATTCCGTGCTCCAGATACTAGAATGGCTATCCGACGGGATAAAACTATCTCGATCAAGAGGACAGACCCATTTTCTGTACTATCAATAGGATCAATTATAACAAGTCACACACTCATATTCCGGAAATACAGAAACAAAAAAAATTTCGCGGTCGAACTACCAAAATAGAATGGGCTAAAAAAAATCCGAGAACTAAAAGTTTCACTTTTTGTATTGAAAAGCGAGGCTTCGTGGTTCTTGTGAATCTAATTCAGCGAAATTCCATCCAGTAAAACGGAAGAATTATAAATCTCCAAAATAATAGATAAGAATATCGAAAATAAAGCCATTGCGACACCCATCAAAGGAGTCGTTCCCCATCCAGGAGCTACTTTACCATATTCCGAATTCAATGGTTTCAAAAAATCCCCTACAACAGTTCGTCTTGGACCAGATCTAGAACTACCCTCAACGGTTTGTGTAGCCATAAATCTTATTTTGTATTCAGTGAGATCTGTTGACTTTGTATATCATTCCGCTGTAAATAAACGATCTTATCATAGATCCATTGTGATCTTGAAATTATATTTATATTTATATTATTTATATTTATATTTATATATATTATTTATATAATTATATAATAATGGAAACAGCAACTTTAGTCGCCATCTCTATATCTGGTTTACTTGTAAGTTTTACTGGGTACGCCTTATATACTGCCTTTGGGCAACCCTCTCAACAATTAAGGGATCCATTCGAGGAACACGGGGACTAATTGAAGTAATGAGCCTCCCAATATAATATTGGGAGGCTCATTACTTCAATTGAGATAATGAAAAATCATTTCATTTTTTTAGTTGGAACTTTAGGCGGTTCTCGAAAAAAGATAGCGAAAAAAATTATCCCTAGAGTAGATACTAAGAGGAATGTATAAACCAATGCTTCCATAAATTCGATCGTGGTTTACAATTATAGCTTCCGTACCTATTTATTTAGAATCATCTCCCGAATAAAATAACGAAAGAACAAGAATCAAAGAAAAGGCAGCGATTTTAATCAAGATTTTTACAGCAGCCTATGTCAAATCACAAACAGAAAATAGAAGCGAAAAATAACAAAGCAATCTTGCATCAGACTACTTGTCTTCTTGTAGTTGGATCTCCAAGTTTTTGGAATGCTCCAAATTCCACTTGAGCATCCAAATCTGGATCAATACCGGCAAAAACATCTCTGAACAGGGTTCTAGCACCATGCCAAATGTGTCCGAAGAAGAAAAGCAAAGCAAACGAAGCATGCCCAAAAGTAAACCAACCCCTTGGACTGCTACGAAAAACACCATCGGATTTCAAAGTAGCACGATCTAATTCAAAAATTTCACCCAATTGAGCACGTCTAGCATATTTTTTCACAGTAGCAGGATCACTATAACTCACTCCATTGAGTTCGCCACCATAGAACTCAACAGTTACACCTACTTGTTCGACACTATACTTCGATTCTGCCCTTCTAAAAGGAACATCCGCTCTAACAATTCCGTCTCCGTCTACCAAAACAACCGGAAATGTTTCAAAAAAAGTAGGCATACGACGTACAAAAAGTTCACGCCCTTCTTTATCTCTAAAGATAGGGTGTCCTAACCACCCAACGGCTATTCCATCCCCGTTGTCCATTGAACCCGCTCTGAATAATCCTCCTTTTGCCGGATTATTGCCAATGTAATCATAAAAAGCTAATTTTTCAGGAATTTTAGACCAAGCTTCTGATAAACTTTGATTTTCGGCTAACCCAGCACTAACCCTTCGATATATTTCTTGCTGGAAGTATCCTTGATCCCATTGATAACGAGTAGGACCAAATAATTCGATGGGGGTAGTTGCTGAACCATACCACATAGTTCCAGTAACAACAAAAGCTGCAAAAAAGACAGCAGCTATACTACTGGAAAGGACGGTTTCAATATTTCCCATACGTAATCCTTTGTATAAACGTTGGGGCGGACGGACACTAAGATGGAATAAGCCCGCTAATATGCCCAATGTCCCTGCTGCAATATGATGAGAGGCTATTCCTCCCGGAACAAAAGGATCAAAACCTTCCACGCCCCACGCTGGATTTACAGGTTGTACCTTTCCGGTTAGTCCATAAGGGTCGGACACCCATATTCCAGGACCATACAATCCTGTTACATGAAATGCGCCAAAGCCAAAGCAAGCCACTCCTGAGAGAAATAAATGAATTCCAAAAATCTTGGGCAAATCCAAAGAGGGTTTTCCTGTGCGCTCATCACAAAAAATTTCTAGATCCCAATATACCCAATGCCAGATAGCTGCCAAGAAGCACAAGCCAGAAAACACAATATGTGCTCCGGCCACACCTTCGTAACTCCAAATACCCGGATTTGTTATAGTCCGCCCCGTAATACTCCAACCGCCCCATGAATTGGTTATTCCTAAACGAGTCATGAAGGGTATAACGAACATACCTTGTCTCCACATTGGATCAAGAACGGGATCGGAGGGATCAAAAACAGCTAATTCATATAGAGCCATTGAACCGGCCCAACCAGCAACCAGAGCTGTATGCATTATATGAACAGAAAGCAAGCGACCGGGATCATTCAATACGACAGTATGAACACGATACCAAGGCAAACCCATGGAAATACCCCTTTATCAAATCAACGAAAAATAGACACTATGTAACTTTATTGCATTGGAATACCTCCCCTTTTCGGTGGATTCTTTCGGAGAAAGGATTAATGTTTGTTCTATTCCATTAGTAATAAGGGAAGAATTCGGCTCAGAAGAAAAAAGAGAAGCAGATCTATTCTATACTCGATAAGTATCAATACGCAATGGGGGTTGATCCTATTTTTTATGAATGAATGCATCCCTATTTGTTCATCATTCAAAGGACCTATTCGTAAGAATTCTCTTTCATTCATTCCGCCTTTCTTTATTTTATGGCCTTAGTCTATCTATGTATAAAATATGATAAAGGCCCATATTATTAAGACCATTATTACATATTATTAAGATAAGACCATTATTACGTATTACATTACGTATTACGCTTCCACAATCAAAGTGAAATATAATATTACATATTATAATATTACATATTATTAAGATAAGACCATTATTACGTATTACATTACGTATTACGCTTCCACAATCAAAGTGAAATATAATATTACATATTATAATATTACATATTATTAAGATAAGACCATTATTACGTATTACATTACGTATTACGCTTCCACAATCAAAGTGAAATATAATATTACATATTATTAAGATAAGACCATTATTACGTATTACATTACGTATTACGCTTCCACAATCAAAGCGAAATATAATTTTACATTCTTTTTACTTTATGCCTGTTGGTATTCCAAAAGTTCCTTTTCAAGTTCCGGGAGATAACGATGCAAGCTGGGTTGACATATAGTGCGACTTGTCAAATATATTGGGTCATATGGGATTCCCCCGTTCTCTCGCCCGATCGAGATATCCCCTGTTTCGCCCCAAAAAGATTGATTGAATTATCAAAAATTTGTAGCGGGAAGTGTAATGAAGTGCAATTAGAGATCCATTTCATGGGGGTGTATCCAGATTAATATTTTCAATTAGAATGATTTATGGTTGGCTTGGTTGGACTGATAAAATGAAGTATCCAGGCTCCGTTTAGAAAAAACCCAATTGGTAATATATTTATGATTACCACCTATATCATAATCATAATTTTTCTTTTTTTTTTTAATTATAAATAAGAGCGATTTCAAACTGTTAATCAATCGAATAATATGGGAAATACGTTGAATATTTGGCGAAAAACATGAAAGAAAAAGGAATTAAATTAAAATAAAAAAAGGAAATGAAATCATAGCAAAAAGACGTGGTATTGGGTCATTTGTCCTATATGTGCAAATAAAAATCGGGCAGATCTTTACTCGGAGTAGAGCATAAACCTAAAAAAATTGAATAAAAAATTGACGAACCCCATTCAGGAACAAGAAAATGACATCGTGATTTGGATTGAATCGCAATGAAAAAAAAATGGATCAATGAAAAGTTTGTGCAATAAGTTTAGCGAATTTTTTCTATATTATAGGAAAACGGGCCAAAACTCATCTTTCTTTAATTTAATTTTAAATTTCATTTTATTTAAAAAATGTAAGAAAAAGCCCCTTCATTAGAAATTAGAAGTTAGAAAGGTCCGACTAGAAAAAACAAAGGATGGCTGGAATCTACACATTGATTTTTTTTCGCAATTTTTGTTGAACCGTATGCATCAAAAGGTGCCTGTACGGCTACTAAGGGATACAATTTTATCCTAATCAACCGAATTTATCGAGAAAGATTGCTTTTTTTGGGCAAAGAGCTTGATATCCAGACCTCGAATCAACTTGCGGGTATTATGATCTATCTCAGTATAGAGAGTAATAGCCGAGACCTGTTTTTTTTTATAAACTCTCCTGGCGGAGGGATAGTATCTGGATTATCTCTTTTTGATACTATGCAAGCAGTGGAACCAGATGTGCATACACTAGCCATGGGATTGACCGCTTCAATCGCAGCTTTTCTCTTGGTCGGAGGAGAAATTACCAAACGCAGAGCATTCCCTCACGCTCGGCGCCAATGAGTTTTTTTTTTTTATTATTGATGGAAAGAAAAAAGAAGACTATGCCTTCGCCATATGAAATATGAATTAGTAAGTAATAATAGCATGGCACTTTGAATTCGATATGAAATTTTTTTTTTATTTCTTTTTTTTTTTTTCAAAAAAAAATATTAGATTATGTATCGAAAGAGTAGTATGAGAGAAGGGGCATTTCCAATTTGATCTTAGCTATCGTGGGCCCATCTCAGGCGTCACAAACTTTTTTTCTTTTCCTACCAGAGGCTATTAACAATATTTATGTTATGAAAGAGTACGAAAAAAAAAAAGACTATTTTTTTTCTTTCTTTTTTTTTTTTCAAAAAAAAAAAGAAACTTTGGGATTGCTGAATCACAGACGAAATAAATATATAAAGCAACGGAGCCATCATAGTATTTTTAAACTTTTCCGAAAAAAAAAGAAAAAGAAGGATGGTAATTGGATTATTTATTAATCTGGGTCTAATAGACTCTATATTTTCTCTTTTTTTCGATGAAAGAAAAAAGAGAATTCCATTGTAAAGCCGTATGCAATTGTAAAGCCGTATGCAATGCGCAAAAAATGCCTGTACGGTTGTTCAATTCTATAGCTATTCTTCTCGCCTCATTATGTGAGTTAGAAGTATGTTATATCATCAGGGTAATGATCCATCAACCTATTAGTATGCTTAAGGATGATGGCTTCAAAGACTGGGTCATGGAAACAGACGAAGTAATGAAAATGCAAGAAGACATCATAGAGGCTTATGTACAAAGAACGGGCCAGCCCCGATGGGTTATAAACAAAGACATGGAAAGAGATAATTTTATGTCAGCAAAAGAAGCCAAAGATCATGGAATTGTGGATCATATAGTGCGTACAGAATCGAGACCTATAGTGAATGAAAAACCTATAGTGAATGAAAAACCTATAGTGAATGAAAAACCTATAGTGAATGAAAAACCTATAGTGAATAACAAACCTATAGTGAATGAAAAACCTATAGTGAATGAAAAACCTATAGTGAATGAAAAACCTATAGTGAATGAAAAACCTATAGTGAATAACAAACCTATAGTGAATAACAAACCTATAGTGAATAACAAACCTATAGTGAATAAAAAATGGAGACTAGTTAACGACAATGGCAATGGAAGACCACCATTTGACGACAATGGCAATGGAAGACCACCATTTGACGACAATGGCAATGGAAGACCACCATTTGACGACAATGGCAATGGAAGACCACCATTTGACGACAATGGCAATGGAAGACCACCATTTGACGACAATGGCAATGGAAGACCACCATTTGACGACAATGGCAATGGAAGACCACCATTTGACGACAATGGCAATGGAAGACCACCATTTGACGACAATGGCAATGGAAGACCACCATTTGACGACAATGGAACACCATTTAATTTTGATTTAGATTGATTTAATCCCTCTTATTCCTTTCCTTCTTTTTCTCTTTAATAGATTAATATTTTATTAATCTATTAAAGAGAAAAAGAAGTAATTCATAATCATCTGGTTAGGATCGATCTAAACCAGTCTATTATGTATATGATTGTATATGATTCAGCATGCCAACTATTAAACAACTTATTAGAAATGCAAGACAGCCAATTAGAAATGTCACGAAAGCCCCTGCTCTTCGGGGATGTCCTCAGCGCCGAGGAAGATGTACTAGGGTGTATGTGCGACTTGTTCAGATCATGGGCTGAGAAAAAGGAAACAATTTTTCAGTATCAACGATCAGTACCAGTGAATAGAATGGGGTTCTTCCGTTCACTATCTAAAAAAGATAGATCTACCATATCCTTCTATTGTGTATGAAATTTATGGTTTCCATTGGCGCAAATCCAATCTTGGAATTTTTTAAAAATTCCCCATTGGTAGCAAATGCTTATCCATTAAGCGGGGAAAATCCTATTTAAAAAGCAAAAAGATTATGCTTCGACTCTTGCAAAGAACGGACTAACAGGGTCAGCTACCCAATTAATCCTCCTAATTACATACCGTTACTGTATAAGATAGATCTCGTTGTGAAAGATCTATTACTGAAAAATTTATGAGTAGAGCCGAAGAGTGTGAACTGTACAAGTTACCAATTAAATGTTAAATGAAGGAATGAGCTCCGGTGTATAGAGGGGACCTCACCGTTTAAGAAGTAACCATAGAAACGATGGAACCCACTATTTATTTATCCATTTCTATTTACTCCTTTATTTTAGTTAATATGCTTTTTTTGATACCTAGTATCAATACAATTTCTTATTTCAAGGCGAAATGAAATGCCTAGAAAAAAGGAAAAATCGTGGGCGGGACGGTTATAGTAGCAAAAGCCATTGGAATTTTTATTTTATACATTGGAAGAATCCGTTTTGTTATTAATAGACTAGAAAAGAATAACTGAAAGAAAGAATTAGTTATTCATCAAAATTTCTTTTATTCAATGACCAGAATGAAAGAGGGATATATAGCTCGGAGACAAAGAGTAAGAGCTTTGGTTTCGGCTGATCGGGATAGAGATAGGAAAAAAAGATATTTTCGTCGTTTGTGGATCACTCGAATAAATGCAGGAATTCGAGGAATGGGGGTATCCTATAATTATAGTAGATTAATAAAAAATCGGTACAAGAAACAGTTGCTTCTTAATCGTAAAATACTTGCACAAATAGCTATCTCAAATAGGAATTGTCTTTATATGATTTCCAACGAGATTATAAAATAAGGAGATCGGAAGGAATCCACCGAAATGCTTTAAATGAAATGGGGTTCCCTCGAGAATGAACTCGAGGGAGGTAGAGTAGAAATTAATATGATAAAAAAATTCTGATAAGGTCATCAAAACAAGAAAACAAGATGAGCGAAGACGCTCAATAAAAAAAAAAAAAATTTATTTTTCTTCCCCAACCCGATTCGATTCTTTTATTTATTTCTTTTTTCTTACGACACGACAATTTTGATTATCAGATTTTTTGAATAAAGCATCAGTCTACGTTTGATAATTTTGAGTCAATTGAAGGGTAAGCCTATTTATTTCTGGTTCTAAGAGCAGTAGTTCTAGCGGTCGACTCTCTTCTTTCAAATCGTTTCTCATTTCTGGTTCTAGTTCTAGCGGTCGACTCCCTTCTTTCAAATCGTTTCTCATTATTAATAAAGGGTAACGAAGATAAAATACGAGCTTGTTTTATAGCAATAGTAATTAATCGTTGTTGTTTTAAAGTCAATCTATTTACTCGCCTAGATAAGATTTTTCCTTGTTCACTAATAAATCGACTAATTAAACTCATGTTTCTATAATCAATTCGATCCCCCGATTGGATCGGGGGCAAACGCCTACGAAAAGATCGCTTGTATTTATCCATCATTTCTTTATTCCTTATTTCTAAAAATAATCCTATCCTATCCTTTTCTAAAATCCTATTTTGATCGGATCAAATTCAAATTATAGAATTAATAGAATAAATACGATTTGCTTTGTTTTTTTTATTATTGTATTATTTATTTATTATTTATTTCTTATTTATTTGTTTATTTTATTAGTTTATTTTAATTATTTATTTATTATTTATTTGTTTATTTTATTAGTTT
This sequence comes from Durio zibethinus, assembly GCF_047325235.1. Lineage (NCBI taxonomy): Eukaryota > Viridiplantae > Streptophyta > Magnoliopsida > Malvales > Malvaceae > Durio > Durio zibethinus. The sequence continues at coordinate 50,152 of NW_028322779.1, forward strand.
ATTTTATTATTATATTATTTATAGATATTTATTTAAATATAATTTCATATTTTAATATATTTAATATATAAATATAATTTCATATTTTAATATATTTAATATATAAATATAATTTCATATTTTAATATATTTAATATATAAATATAATTTCATATTTTAATATATTTAATATATAAATATAATTTCATATTTTAATATATTTAATATATAAAATATAAATATAATTTAATATTTTAATATATTTAATATATAAATATAATTTAAATAAATATCTATAACTGTGATAATACATAAATAATAAATAAATATAATTTATAAATATATATAAATATAATTTCATATTTTAATATATTTAATATATAAAATATAAATATAATTTAATATTTTAATATATTTAATATATAAATATAATTTAAATAAATATCTATAACTGTGATAATACATAAATAATAAATAAATATAATTTATAAATATATATAGAACCGACACGAAAATAATAAATAATTAATAAAATAAGAAATAAATAATGAAATATAGTAATAAATACAAAATATAGTAATAACTAAAAAATATAGTAATGAATAAATCATACAATATAATAAATAATACAATATTAACAATATTAAAATTAACAACAATATTAAAATTAACAATATTAAAATAATCATTATGCACGAATAGAAAATAAAAAAAAAAATAGTTAGTGATATTAAAAATCTAATTCCTAATCAATGAAAATCCAACTCCTAATCATTCGAAGACTGTAAACTAAAAATCATTCGAAGACGGTAAACTAAAAAAATAAATAATTGACTCGAGAATAAAGAAAAAAATTATTAAAAAAATAAGAACTAAATAAAAAATAGAATAAAAAAAAATAAAAGAATATTGATACAATCATATACCAGGTTAAAAAGGTTAAAAATTTATTAACGTGCATATCGAATAATTTAAAACTAAAAACTTCACTTTAAAAAGAAAGCGTGGAATAGACAAGGAAATACAAATATAGACTAATATATAAATAAAATATTTGTTATATATTAGTTATATATTATATCTAACTAATTATATACTTAATATTACTTAATATATTATATAATATATATTATTATACCTGAATACCTAATGTCCTATTTTCTCATACTAAATACCTAATGTTACCTAAATACCTAATGTCCTATTTTCTCATATTCTCGGGAAGGGTTGACATACGAGTACTTGATTCGATTTATTTCTTTATCTCCCCGTGAATTGTATGTTTGTAACAATAGGAACAGAATTTCTTCAATTCCAATCGACTAGGCGTATTGTGTCGATTTTTTTGAGTAATATACCTGGAAATGCCCGTTGATTCCTTATTAACGACGTTTCGAACACAACTGGTACATTCCAAAATAATCGTTACTCGGACATCTTTACTCTTGGCCATGAACCCCCTTTGAGTTTTTAATTCACCCAACTCTTCTATTTTCCGATCAAAAGTGAAGAAGAAAGGAATGAAAATAAATAAATAAAAGTTGCTAACTCAAAACCAAATCCTGAAAGATTTCGTTGCAATCAATTGCAATCAATATAGTAAATCAATATGTATTATACTAATAGTAAATAAGTAATACAATGATTTCTAACTCGATTTAGAATCACAGTACGGTATTTTCTTTAAGTATCTTGTAGGATACTGTTGTTCCAGCCACATTTCTCTTTTCGCTCTACTAGTAATTTAATTGGAGCTTGAACCCAAGTTTTGTTGAGGTTCAATCCACTTTTTTCGTTCTACCTTCCTTATTTATTTTATATAATTCTTATATAATTAGAATTCTAAAAAAACTAAATAGAATTATTTCTTATATAATTAGAATTCATTTCTTATATAATTATAATTCTAAAAACAACTAAAGTCAAGGGGGGGCGAGAGATTAGTCACAGATATTTGATTGTATATCGATCTAATCTTTTTCACCCCGTCCCGCGACAATAACTAGAATTAAAAAAAAGGGAATGTTAACGCATCCGGGAAGAAACGATTGATCTCTATCAATAAACCCGCTAAAGAACCGAACCAGAGAGTACTTAGTACCGGTGCTACGGAAAGATATGTTTTTAGATCTCGCATTTAAAATCCTCCTTCTTTATCGTATTACATACATTATGGTAATACATATATAATCACATGTATGTGTGGTTAAAGACCACTTGTATTTGTATATTTGTACCCGGAATTCCTAATTCAAAATTAAAATTTAAATGTACAATGATTCGATAGATAAGATTTTCCTTTTCTTAAAACAGCAAAATAGGTCCCTTTCTGCCTGAGAATTCCCGCCAAAAAGATTCATTTATTATTCATTATATGGTTGTTATATGATATGAGACCAAAAAGAGGAAATGGAAAGATAATTTTTGTATATCAATAGATGAAATAAGGGTGTGGAAAACAAGACAGGGATTCTCTACAATAACATCGTAGGCCAATTGAAAGGGATGTAGCGCAGCTTGGTAGCGCGTTTGTTTTGGGTACAAAATGTCACGGGTTCAAATCCTGTCCATCCCTACCTATTACTTCTCCTTTGAGCAGTAAGGAGGGAGCCATTTTAGTTTTAGATTGATTAAAATTAAGCATACATAATCTATCATTTTCTCATATTATATATGATATATGATAGTATAGGTGTGCACGATGTATTGGGGTTATAAAATAAAAGAATCCTCTTTTTTACAGTCTTATTTATTATGATAAGAAAGCGCTCTTAGTTCAGTTCGGTAGAACGTGGGTCTCCAAAACCCAATGTCGTAGGTTCAAATCCTACAGAGCGTGATTCCGCTCTTGTTAAGTCGAAAATTACACCGAACTGAAAAAAAAAAAAAAAAAAAAAAAATTGAACAGCAATTC
>NW_028322780.1:0-17500 GCF_047325235.1 Durio zibethinus
ATTTTATTTATATATTAGTCTATATTTGTATTTCCTTGTCTATTCCACGCTTTCTTTTTAAAGTGAAGTTTTTAGTTTTAAATTATTCGATATGCACGTTAATAAATTTTTAACCTTTTTAACCTGGTATATGATTGTATCAATATTCTTTTATTTTTTTTTATTCTATTTTTTATTTAGTTCTTATTTTTTTAATAATTTTTTTCTTTATTCTCGAGTCAATTATTTATTTTTTTAGTTTACCGTCTTCGAATGATTTTTAGTTTACAGTCTTCGAATGATTAGGAGTTGGATTTTCATTGATTAGGAATTAGATTTTTAATATCACTAACTATTTTTTTTTTTATTTTCTATTCGTGCATAATGATTATTTTAATATTGTTAATTTTAATATTGTTGTTAATTTTAATATTGTTAATATTGTATTATTTATTATATTGTATGATTTATTCATTACTATATTTTTTAGTTATTACTATATTTTGTATTTATTACTATATTTCATTATTTATTTCTTATTTTATTAATTATTTATTATTTTCGTGTCGGTTCTATATATATTTATAAATTATATTTATTTATTATTTATGTATTATCACAGTTATAGATATTTATTTAAATTATATTTATATATTAAATATATTAAAATATTAAATTATATTTATATTTTATATATTAAATATATTAAAATATGAAATTATATTTATATATATTTATAAATTATATTTATTTATTATTTATGTATTATCACAGTTATAGATATTTATTTAAATTATATTTATATATTAAATATATTAAAATATTAAATTATATTTATATTTTATATATTAAATATATTAAAATATGAAATTATATTTATATATTAAATATATTAAAATATGAAATTATATTTATATATTAAATATATTAAAATATGAAATTATATTTATATATTAAATATATTAAAATATGAAATTATATTTATATATTAAATATATTAAAATATGAAATTATATTTAAATAAATATCTATAAATAATATAATAATAAAATAAACTAATAAAATAAACAAATAAATAATAAATAAATAATTAAAATAAACTAATAAAATAAACAAATAAATAAGAAATAAATAATAAATAAATAATACAATAATAAAAAAAACAAAGCAAATCGTATTTATTCTATTAATTCTATAATTTGAATTTGATCCGATCAAAATAGGATTTTAGAAAAGGATAGGATAGGATTATTTTTAGAAATAAGGAATAAAGAAATGATGGATAAATACAAGCGATCTTTTCGTAGGCGTTTGCCCCCGATCCAATCGGGGGATCGAATTGATTATAGAAACATGAGTTTAATTAGTCGATTTATTAGTGAACAAGGAAAAATCTTATCTAGGCGAGTAAATAGATTGACTTTAAAACAACAACGATTAATTACTATTGCTATAAAACAAGCTCGTATTTTATCTTCGTTACCCTTTATTAATAATGAGAAACGATTTGAAAGAAGGGAGTCGACCGCTAGAACTAGAACCAGAAATGAGAAACGATTTGAAAGAAGAGAGTCGACCGCTAGAACTACTGCTCTTAGAACCAGAAATAAATAGGCTTACCCTTCAATTGACTCAAAATTATCAAACGTAGACTGATGCTTTATTCAAAAAATCTGATAATCAAAATTGTCGTGTCGTAAGAAAAAAGAAATAAATAAAAGAATCGAATCGGGTTGGGGAAGAAAAATAAATTTTTTTTTTTTTTATTGAGCGTCTTCGCTCATCTTGTTTTCTTGTTTTGATGACCTTATCAGAATTTTTTTATCATATTAATTTCTACTCTACCTCCCTCGAGTTCATTCTCGAGGGAACCCCATTTCATTTAAAGCATTTCGGTGGATTCCTTCCGATCTCCTTATTTTATAATCTCGTTGGAAATCATATAAAGACAATTCCTATTTGAGATAGCTATTTGTGCAAGTATTTTACGATTAAGAAGCAACTGTTTCTTGTACCGATTTTTTATTAATCTACTATAATTATAGGATACCCCCATTCCTCGAATTCCTGCATTTATTCGAGTGATCCACAAACGACGAAAATATCTTTTTTTCCTATCTCTATCCCGATCAGCCGAAACCAAAGCTCTTACTCTTTGTCTCCGAGCTATATATCCCTCTTTCATTCTGGTCATTGAATAAAAGAAATTTTGATGAATAACTAATTCTTTCTTTCAGTTATTCTTTTCTAGTCTATTAATAACAAAACGGATTCTTCCAATGTATAAAATAAAAATTCCAATGGCTTTTGCTACTATAACCGTCCCGCCCACGATTTTTCCTTTTTTCTAGGCATTTCATTTCGCCTTGAAATAAGAAATTGTATTGATACTAGGTATCAAAAAAAGCATATTAACTAAAATAAAGGAGTAAATAGAAATGGATAAATAAATAGTGGGTTCCATCGTTTCTATGGTTACTTCTTAAACGGTGAGGTCCCCTCTATACACCGGAGCTCATTCCTTCATTTAACATTTAATTGGTAACTTGTACAGTTCACACTCTTCGGCTCTACTCATAAATTTTTCAGTAATAGATCTTTCACAACGAGATCTATCTTATACAGTAACGGTATGTAATTAGGAGGATTAATTGGGTAGCTGACCCTGTTAGTCCGTTCTTTGCAAGAGTCGAAGCATAATCTTTTTGCTTTTTAAATAGGATTTTCCCCGCTTAATGGATAAGCATTTGCTACCAATGGGGAATTTTTAAAAAATTCCAAGATTGGATTTGCGCCAATGGAAACCATAAATTTCATACACAATAGAAGGATATGGTAGATCTATCTTTTTTAGATAGTGAACGGAAGAACCCCATTCTATTCACTGGTACTGATCGTTGATACTGAAAAATTGTTTCCTTTTTCTCAGCCCATGATCTGAACAAGTCGCACATACACCCTAGTACATCTTCCTCGGCGCTGAGGACATCCCCGAAGAGCAGGGGCTTTCGTGACATTTCTAATTGGCTGTCTTGCATTTCTAATAAGTTGTTTAATAGTTGGCATGCTGAATCATATACAATCATATACATAATAGACTGGTTTAGATCGATCCTAACCAGATGATTATGAATTACTTCTTTTTCTCTTTAATAGATTAATAAAATATTAATCTATTAAAGAGAAAAAGAAGGAAAGGAATAAGAGGGATTAAATCAATCTAAATCAAAATTAAATGGTGTTCCATTGTCGTCAAATGGTGGTCTTCCATTGCCATTGTCGTCAAATGGTGGTCTTCCATTGCCATTGTCGTCAAATGGTGGTCTTCCATTGCCATTGTCGTCAAATGGTGGTCTTCCATTGCCATTGTCGTCAAATGGTGGTCTTCCATTGCCATTGTCGTCAAATGGTGGTCTTCCATTGCCATTGTCGTCAAATGGTGGTCTTCCATTGCCATTGTCGTCAAATGGTGGTCTTCCATTGCCATTGTCGTCAAATGGTGGTCTTCCATTGCCATTGTCGTTAACTAGTCTCCATTTTTTATTCACTATAGGTTTGTTATTCACTATAGGTTTGTTATTCACTATAGGTTTGTTATTCACTATAGGTTTTTCATTCACTATAGGTTTTTCATTCACTATAGGTTTTTCATTCACTATAGGTTTTTCATTCACTATAGGTTTGTTATTCACTATAGGTTTTTCATTCACTATAGGTTTTTCATTCACTATAGGTTTTTCATTCACTATAGGTTTTTCATTCACTATAGGTCTCGATTCTGTACGCACTATATGATCCACAATTCCATGATCTTTGGCTTCTTTTGCTGACATAAAATTATCTCTTTCCATGTCTTTGTTTATAACCCATCGGGGCTGGCCCGTTCTTTGTACATAAGCCTCTATGATGTCTTCTTGCATTTTCATTACTTCGTCTGTTTCCATGACCCAGTCTTTGAAGCCATCATCCTTAAGCATACTAATAGGTTGATGGATCATTACCCTGATGATATAACATACTTCTAACTCACATAATGAGGCGAGAAGAATAGCTATAGAATTGAACAACCGTACAGGCATTTTTTGCGCATTGCATACGGCTTTACAATTGCATACGGCTTTACAATGGAATTCTCTTTTTTCTTTCATCGAAAAAAAGAGAAAATATAGAGTCTATTAGACCCAGATTAATAAATAATCCAATTACCATCCTTCTTTTTCTTTTTTTTTCGGAAAAGTTTAAAAATACTATGATGGCTCCGTTGCTTTATATATTTATTTCGTCTGTGATTCAGCAATCCCAAAGTTTCTTTTTTTTTTTGAAAAAAAAAAAAGAAAGAAAAAAAATAGTCTTTTTTTTTTTCGTACTCTTTCATAACATAAATATTGTTAATAGCCTCTGGTAGGAAAAGAAAAAAAGTTTGTGACGCCTGAGATGGGCCCACGATAGCTAAGATCAAATTGGAAATGCCCCTTCTCTCATACTACTCTTTCGATACATAATCTAATATTTTTTTTTGAAAAAAAAAAAAAGAAATAAAAAAAAAATTTCATATCGAATTCAAAGTGCCATGCTATTATTACTTACTAATTCATATTTCATATGGCGAAGGCATAGTCTTCTTTTTTCTTTCCATCAATAATAAAAAAAAAAAACTCATTGGCGCCGAGCGTGAGGGAATGCTCTGCGTTTGGTAATTTCTCCTCCGACCAAGAGAAAAGCTGCGATTGAAGCGGTCAATCCCATGGCTAGTGTATGCACATCTGGTTCCACTGCTTGCATAGTATCAAAAAGAGATAATCCAGATACTATCCCTCCGCCAGGAGAGTTTATAAAAAAAAACAGGTCTCGGCTATTACTCTCTATACTGAGATAGATCATAATACCCGCAAGTTGATTCGAGGTCTGGATATCAAGCTCTTTGCCCAAAAAAAGCAATCTTTCTCGATAAATTCGGTTGATTAGGATAAAATTGTATCCCTTAGTAGCCGTACAGGCACCTTTTGATGCATACGGTTCAACAAAAATTGCGAAAAAAAATCAATGTGTAGATTCCAGCCATCCTTTGTTTTTTCTAGTCGGACCTTTCTAACTTCTAATTTCTAATGAAGGGGCTTTTTCTTACATTTTTTAAATAAAATGAAATTTAAAATTAAATTAAAGAAAGATGAGTTTTGGCCCGTTTTCCTATAATATAGAAAAAATTCGCTAAACTTATTGCACAAACTTTTCATTGATCCATTTTTTTTTCATTGCGATTCAATCCAAATCACGATGTCATTTTCTTGTTCCTGAATGGGGTTCGTCAATTTTTTATTCAATTTTTTTAGGTTTATGCTCTACTCCGAGTAAAGATCTGCCCGATTTTTATTTGCACATATAGGACAAATGACCCAATACCACGTCTTTTTGCTATGATTTCATTTCCTTTTTTTATTTTAATTTAATTCCTTTTTCTTTCATGTTTTTCGCCAAATATTCAACGTATTTCCCATATTATTCGATTGATTAACAGTTTGAAATCGCTCTTATTTATAATTAAAAAAAAAAAGAAAAATTATGATTATGATATAGGTGGTAATCATAAATATATTACCAATTGGGTTTTTTCTAAACGGAGCCTGGATACTTCATTTTATCAGTCCAACCAAGCCAACCATAAATCATTCTAATTGAAAATATTAATCTGGATACACCCCCATGAAATGGATCTCTAATTGCACTTCATTACACTTCCCGCTACAAATTTTTGATAATTCAATCAATCTTTTTGGGGCGAAACAGGGGATATCTCGATCGGGCGAGAGAACGGGGGAATCCCATATGACCCAATATATTTGACAAGTCGCACTATATGTCAACCCAGCTTGCATCGTTATCTCCCGGAACTTGAAAAGGAACTTTTGGAATACCAACAGGCATAAAGTAAAAAGAATGTAAAATTATATTTCGCTTTGATTGTGGAAGCGTAATACGTAATGTAATACGTAATAATGGTCTTATCTTAATAATATGTAATATTATATTTCACTTTGATTGTGGAAGCGTAATACGTAATGTAATACGTAATAATGGTCTTATCTTAATAATATGTAATATTATAATATGTAATATTATATTTCACTTTGATTGTGGAAGCGTAATACGTAATGTAATACGTAATAATGGTCTTATCTTAATAATATGTAATATTATAATATGTAATATTATATTTCACTTTGATTGTGGAAGCGTAATACGTAATGTAATACGTAATAATGGTCTTATCTTAATAATATGTAATAATGGTCTTAATAATATGGGCCTTTATCATATTTTATACATAGATAGACTAAGGCCATAAAATAAAGAAAGGCGGAATGAATGAAAGAGAATTCTTACGAATAGGTCCTTTGAATGATGAACAAATAGGGATGCATTCATTCATAAAAAATAGGATCAACCCCCATTGCGTATTGATACTTATCGAGTATAGAATAGATCTGCTTCTCTTTTTTCTTCTGAGCCGAATTCTTCCCTTATTACTAATGGAATAGAACAAACATTAATCCTTTCTCCGAAAGAATCCACCGAAAAGGGGAGGTATTCCAATGCAATAAAGTTACATAGTGTCTATTTTTCGTTGATTTGATAAAGGGGTATTTCCATGGGTTTGCCTTGGTATCGTGTTCATACTGTCGTATTGAATGATCCCGGTCGCTTGCTTTCTGTTCATATAATGCATACAGCTCTGGTTGCTGGTTGGGCCGGTTCAATGGCTCTATATGAATTAGCTGTTTTTGATCCCTCCGATCCCGTTCTTGATCCAATGTGGAGACAAGGTATGTTCGTTATACCCTTCATGACTCGTTTAGGAATAACCAATTCATGGGGCGGTTGGAGTATTACGGGGCGGACTATAACAAATCCGGGTATTTGGAGTTACGAAGGTGTGGCCGGAGCACATATTGTGTTTTCTGGCTTGTGCTTCTTGGCAGCTATCTGGCATTGGGTATATTGGGATCTAGAAATTTTTTGTGATGAGCGCACAGGAAAACCCTCTTTGGATTTGCCCAAGATTTTTGGAATTCATTTATTTCTCTCAGGAGTGGCTTGCTTTGGCTTTGGCGCATTTCATGTAACAGGATTGTATGGTCCTGGAATATGGGTGTCCGACCCTTATGGACTAACCGGAAAGGTACAACCTGTAAATCCAGCGTGGGGCGTGGAAGGTTTTGATCCTTTTGTTCCGGGAGGAATAGCCTCTCATCATATTGCAGCAGGGACATTGGGCATATTAGCGGGCTTATTCCATCTTAGTGTCCGTCCGCCCCAACGTTTATACAAAGGATTACGTATGGGAAATATTGAAACCGTCCTTTCCAGTAGTATAGCTGCTGTCTTTTTTGCAGCTTTTGTTGTTACTGGAACTATGTGGTATGGTTCAGCAACTACCCCCATCGAATTATTTGGTCCTACTCGTTATCAATGGGATCAAGGATACTTCCAGCAAGAAATATATCGAAGGGTTAGTGCTGGGTTAGCCGAAAATCAAAGTTTATCAGAAGCTTGGTCTAAAATTCCTGAAAAATTAGCTTTTTATGATTACATTGGCAATAATCCGGCAAAAGGAGGATTATTCAGAGCGGGTTCAATGGACAACGGGGATGGAATAGCCGTTGGGTGGTTAGGACACCCTATCTTTAGAGATAAAGAAGGGCGTGAACTTTTTGTACGTCGTATGCCTACTTTTTTTGAAACATTTCCGGTTGTTTTGGTAGACGGAGACGGAATTGTTAGAGCGGATGTTCCTTTTAGAAGGGCAGAATCGAAGTATAGTGTCGAACAAGTAGGTGTAACTGTTGAGTTCTATGGTGGCGAACTCAATGGAGTGAGTTATAGTGATCCTGCTACTGTGAAAAAATATGCTAGACGTGCTCAATTGGGTGAAATTTTTGAATTAGATCGTGCTACTTTGAAATCCGATGGTGTTTTTCGTAGCAGTCCAAGGGGTTGGTTTACTTTTGGGCATGCTTCGTTTGCTTTGCTTTTCTTCTTCGGACACATTTGGCATGGTGCTAGAACCCTGTTCAGAGATGTTTTTGCCGGTATTGATCCAGATTTGGATGCTCAAGTGGAATTTGGAGCATTCCAAAAACTTGGAGATCCAACTACAAGAAGACAAGTAGTCTGATGCAAGATTGCTTTGTTATTTTTCGCTTCTATTTTCTGTTTGTGATTTGACATAGGCTGCTGTAAAAATCTTGATTAAAATCGCTGCCTTTTCTTTGATTCTTGTTCTTTCGTTATTTTATTCGGGAGATGATTCTAAATAAATAGGTACGGAAGCTATAATTGTAAACCACGATCGAATTTATGGAAGCATTGGTTTATACATTCCTCTTAGTATCTACTCTAGGGATAATTTTTTTCGCTATCTTTTTTCGAGAACCGCCTAAAGTTCCAACTAAAAAAATGAAATGATTTTTCATTATCTCAATTGAAGTAATGAGCCTCCCAATATTATATTGGGAGGCTCATTACTTCAATTAGTCCCCGTGTTCCTCGAATGGATCCCTTAATTGTTGAGAGGGTTGCCCAAAGGCAGTATATAAGGCGTACCCAGTAAAACTTACAAGTAAACCAGATATAGAGATGGCGACTAAAGTTGCTGTTTCCATTATTATATAATTATATAAATAATATATATAAATATAAATATAAATAATATAAATATAAATATAATTTCAAGATCACAATGGATCTATGATAAGATCGTTTATTTACAGCGGAATGATATACAAAGTCAACAGATCTCACTGAATACAAAATAAGATTTATGGCTACACAAACCGTTGAGGGTAGTTCTAGATCTGGTCCAAGACGAACTGTTGTAGGGGATTTTTTGAAACCATTGAATTCGGAATATGGTAAAGTAGCTCCTGGATGGGGAACGACTCCTTTGATGGGTGTCGCAATGGCTTTATTTTCGATATTCTTATCTATTATTTTGGAGATTTATAATTCTTCCGTTTTACTGGATGGAATTTCGCTGAATTAGATTCACAAGAACCACGAAGCCTCGCTTTTCAATACAAAAAGTGAAACTTTTAGTTCTCGGATTTTTTTTAGCCCATTCTATTTTGGTAGTTCGACCGCGAAATTTTTTTTGTTTCTGTATTTCCGGAATATGAGTGTGTGACTTGTTATAATTGATCCTATTGATAGTACAGAAAATGGGTCTGTCCTCTTGATCGAGATAGTTTTATCCCGTCGGATAGCCATTCTAGTATCTGGAGCACGGAATATATGAAATGGATCACGAAGTATTCGAACTATGATTCATACTTAATATTCAAACCTCGCGGCCGGACTCAAAAAAAAAAAAAATTTTCAAAGAAAGAGGTTTTTTATTTATAAATCGAGAAATTTTTTCTTCTTTCAAACTCTCATTTAGTTTATGCTTATTTTGATCAAAGGACAAACCTTTCTTTTCTTTGTATTTTTATTTATTATATCTATTCTATTCATTGAATAAGTGATGATCCAATAATTCTTACTCAAAGAATCTTTGGACTTAGTTTGAAGGTTTTATTGAATCATCGCGGTTCTGGTATGAATCTGAAGTTTCAATTGATTCATAGGGTCTTAACAAGAGAATTCCTATTAAAAATAAAGAAAACAAGAATAAAGCCACATTCCATATAAATAACAAATCAAAGCAAAGAAAAAGAAAAGAAATAAGTAGGTAAATAGAAGATTCAAGAGGCCTGATCAACATAAAGACGAATGCGCCGACTTGATTTTTTGGCATTATAATTACAACTACAAAAAAGAGCTTTCGGATTTTTACTCTTTTGTGTCTTCAGATAAAATTGAATGAAAAGATTAAGAAGTTTCAAACTTTCTATTCCATATCCGTTTCAGCTATTATTTGGGTGTTTTTGTTTGAGCTGTACGAGATGAAATTCTCATATACGGTTCTCAGGGGGGGAGTCCTCTTGGTTTACCTATCTCAATAAAGTCTATGATTGGTTCGAAGAACGCCTCGAGATTCAGGCGATTGCAGATGATATAACTAGTAAATATGTTCCTCCTCATGTTAACATATTTTATTGTCTAGGAGGAATTACGCTTACTTGTTTTTTGGTACAAGTAGCTACAGGATTTGCTATGACTTTTTACTATCGTCCAACCGTTACTGAGGCTTTTACTTCTGTTCAATACATAATGACTGAAGCTAACTTTGGTTGGTTAATCCGATCAGTTCATCGATGGTCGGCAAGTATGATGGTCTTAATGATGATCCTGCACGTATTTCGTGTCTATCTCACTGGTGGTTTTAAAAAACCTCGCGAATTGACTTGGGTTACAGGCGTGGTTCTGGCTGTGTTGACTGCATCTTTTGGTGTAACAGGTTATTCCTTACCTTGGGACCAAATTGGTTATTGGGCAGTCAAAATCGTAACAGGCGTTCCGGAAGCTATTCCGGTAATAGGATCGCCTTTGGTAGAGTTATTGCGTGGAAGTGCTAGTGTGGGACAATCCACTTTGACCCGTTTTTATAGTTTACACACTTTTGTATTACCCCTTCTTACTGCTGTATTTATGTTAATGCATTTCCTAATGATACGTAAGCAAGGCATTTCTGGTCCTTTATAGAGAATATAGACCATAGCTATATTGTAACCAATCATTTATCTTATTACTTGCCAATCATTTATCTTATTACTTGGGGGAGGAACAATAGTATTTCATTGCTACAAATATGGATTGTTGAAAAAAAAAAAAAAATAAGACATGTATTTGGATATTTCCTTTCAACTCCACAATATTCTATTATTTATTTGATATGACATGAATAGTTGAAGGGAATTCCCCGAAGAGAAAATGGATTATGGGAGTGTGTGACTTGAACTATTGATTGGGCCATGCAGAAATATGCCTTTATCTGCTACATTGGAATTCACAACCAAATGTGTCTTTGTTCCAACCACCGTGTAAGCCCCATACAAAGGATAGGCTGGTTCGCTTGAAGAGAATCTTTTCTATGATCAGACCTGACGATGTCGTGTATGAACAGGGCTCCGTAAGATCCAGTAGAATAAGTGATTTGGCATAATGCAAATTAGATTTTATTTATTTATTTTTATTTTTTTTTTACTTTCTTATCTTAATAGTATGAAAATACATTCATTTCTTCTGCATCGACCCGATTTATTATTATTATACTATCGGAGTGAAACAAGGGATCTAAAGAAGAGCAAAGGCTAGACTATATTAGTAACAAGTAAATCCTTTGTATGTAAAAAATCTCGATATATTTTTGGGATAAAGGTGAATCGCAAGGCCTAAGACGACCCAGAAAGCACTTGATCACGATCAACTTTGTACGCCTACTTGGGTATTGAGCATTTACCTGTAAAAATGGCATTCCTTGGAATGTATAGTTGCAACTTCGTAAAATGGAATCAGGTAACTTTTTTCTTACATATGAAATCATTCATATATGTGTGGATAACATATAGATTCATTTTATATGTATCCGTTTGTATCCATTTGATTCGATTGATTTTTGCTTGAGCCGGATGATGAAAAATTATCATGTCCGGTTCCTTCGGGGGATGGATCTAGAAAAATTCACCTATCCTAATAACAAAAAAACCTGACTTGAACGATCCTGTATTAAGAGCTAAATTAGCTAAAGGTATGGGTCATAATTATTATGGGGAACCCGCATGGCCCAATGATCTTTTATATATTTTTCCAGTAGTAATTCTCGGTACTATTGCTTGTAACGTAGGCTTAGCGGTTCTAGAACCTTCAATGATTGGTGAACCCGCGGATCCATTTGCAACTCCTTTGGAAATATTACCTGAATGGTATTTCTTTCCTGTATTTCAAATACTTCGTACAGTACCTAACAAGTTATTGGGTGTTCTTTTAATGGTTTCAGTACCTGCGGGATTATTAACAGTACCTTTTTTGGAAAATGTTAATAAATTCCAAAATCCATTTCGTCGTCCAGTAGCGACAACCGTTTTTTTGATTGGTACTGCGGTGGCCCTTTGGTTGGGTATTGGAGCAACATTACCGATTGATAAATCCCTAACTTTAGGTCTTTTTTAAATTGAATCAATTTTAAAATAAAATATCATGATGTGCGTATCTAGGGAGTAGTCACTTCAAAGTCAAAGTGAATTCTCCCTAGATACATTTATTCAATTCTGGTCCCAATATATGGATTGTGCTGAAGGTTCAAAATCCATTTTCGTTTTTTTTTTTTTTTTCTAATTTTCTAAAGTAAAAAAAAAAAAAATGAAATAAATCCTAAATCCAATGGATTTAAAATTTTGGTAAATCAATTTCGCAATGCTTTTCTACTTCTTTTCTAGAATGCCCAATATTTGTTTTACATCTTCTATGCGAAAGTGTTCAATTTTCATAAGGTCTTCTTGACTGTTATTCAAAAGGTCCAATAATGTATGTATATTGGACTTTTTGAGACAATTATAGATCCTGGGAGGCAATTCTGATTGGTCAATAAAAATATATTTCAATGCTATTTCTTTTTTCTTTTTTCTTAGTTTAGCTAATCTATCATGAAAAGGAAAAAAAGGTAAAGTAACGTTGTGTTGATTGTTTTCTAAATGTAAGTTTTCTTCTTCCGCATCTAGAAAGGGAATAAATAAATCAATCAAATTCCGAGAGGCTTCATGAAGTGCTTCTTTAGGAGTTAAACTTCCATTTGTCCATATTTCTAGAAAAAGTATCTCCTGTTTTTCATTATCATTCCCATAACAATGAATACTATGATTCGCATTTCGAACAGGCATGAATACAGCATCTATAGGATAACTTCCGTCGTGAAAGTTCTTTGGCGTTTTTATACCGTATCCTCTATTTCTCTCGATTTGTAATCCAATACACAAATCAATTGGTTCGGTTAGGCTAGCTATATGCTGTGTATTATCAACGATTTCCACAGAAGGCGGTAAGATGATGTCTTGAGCAGTTACATATCCGGGACCCTTGGCACAAATAAAGGCGTTACGAGTTCCATACAAATTACTTCTCAATACAATTGCTTTTAAATTCATTAAAATTTCATGTACTGATTCTTGAATACCTACTATGGTAGAATATTCGTGTGGTATTTTCTCAGATTTTGCACGTGTAATACATGTTCCTTCTATTTCTCCAAGCAAAGCTCTTCGCATCGCAATGCCTATTGTGTCGGCTTGGCCTTTCATAAGTGGAGACAGAATAAAGCGTCCATAATAAAGACGCTTACTATCTGTTCTTGATTCAACACACTTCCACTGCAGTGTCCGAGTAGAGACTTTTACTTTCTCTCGAACCATAGTAATATTATTTTATTTGATCAGATCATTGAATCATTTATTTCTCTTGAAATCTCTTTAGTGTTTATTTCTACACACGTTTTTTTTTAGGAGGTCTACAGCCATTATGTGGCATAGGGGTTACATCCCGTACGAAACTTAATAGTATACCACTTCTACGAATAGCTCGTAATGCTCCATCTCTTCCGAGACCAGGACCTTTTATCAGAACTTCCACTCGTCGCATACCTTGGTCTACTACTGCTCGAATAGCATTTCTCGCTGCGGTTTGAGCAGCAAAAGGAGTCCCTCTTCTTGGACCCTTGAATCCACAAGTACCGGCGGAGGAAGAAGAAATTACCTGACCCCGTACATCTGTAATAGTAACAATGGTATTGTTGAAACTTGCTTGAACATGAATAACTCCTTTTGGTATTCTACGTGCACTTTTCCGTGCACTACTGCGCCCATTCCTACGTGAACCAACTTTTGGTATAGGTTTTGCCATATTTTATCATTTCATAAGGATAAGTCAGAGATATATGGATATATCCATTTCATGTCAAAACAGATCTTCTATTTTTATTTGTTCATCGCTTTCTTTAAGATTAGTTTCTTTTCTTTAACTTTAAGGAGTTCTTTTTAGAATAGAAAGATTATCCTTGTCTCTGTTTATGTCTCGGGTTGGAACAAATTACGACAATTCGTCCCCTCCTACGGATTAGTCGACATTTTTCACAAATTTTACGAACGGAAGCCCTTATTTTCATAGTTGTTATTCCTTAAATTTTTCCGAATCTACTTATTGGAAGAAAATAAGTTTCTTGAAATTTTTGAACCTTGAATTGGATCCCCCTGAAAGGAATCTTGAAGTTGAAAAAACTACCTAATCGTTCGAATCCTTGTTGCGGAGTCTATAAATTATACGCCCCCTGGTTGAATCATAAGCACTTACTTCACTTTTGTTGACTCTATCCCACGGTGGTATACGTATAAAACTCGATCGGACCCTTCCTGAAACATAACCTAGAATCAGATCTTCATTATCTAAAGGAATCTGGAGTGGACGTGATTCACTAATTAAACCTCCATGAATCCATTTTTGTTCTTTTATTCCAGGTAAAACTTCCTTGACGTATCAACTACTGTAGGGCAGGAGGAGTTCTATTAGACAACCCGTGCTTTTTTTTTTCACAAATGGAAAGTTTCGGATTCGGATACAATTCGGATGTTAGACAGATTACCATATATAACACAAAATTTCTCCGCCGATTCCTTCTAGTCGAGCCTCCCGGTCTGTCATTATACCCCGAGAAGTAGAAAGAATTACAATCCCCATCCCGCCTAAAATTCTAGGAATTTGTTGATAGTTAGAATAGATTCGTAGACCGGGTCGACTGATCCGTCGTAAATTTAAAATAGTTCTATATGGTCCTTTCCTATTCCTTCTATGCCGTAGGGTTAAAACCAAAAAATATTTGTTTCTTTCCCGATGTTTCCTTATGTTATCGATAAAACCTTCTCGTAAAAGTATTTTAACAATGTTTTCAGTGATGTTAGTAGATCCTATTCGAATCGTTCCTTTTCTATTCATGTCAGCATTTCGTATAGAAGTTATTATGTCAGCAATAGTGTCCTTACCCATGGTAAACTAAAATTATTGTTGCTCCCGAATTTTGATATAACCAACATGTTCTTTTTTTTTTTTTACTTAGTAAAGGTATATACGTGAGACACAATCTACTAATTAATCTATGTCATTTAAATACTCTAATTTAAATACTATAACTATATTGAATTGAGGTCTCGTCTTATAATACCTCAGGAGCTAATGAAACTATTTTAGTGAAATTTAACTGTCTCAATTCCCCGGCGATCGCACCAAAAATTCGAGTTCCTTTTGGATTTCCTTTTTGATCAATGACAACTGCAGCATTGTCATCATATCGTATTATCATACCGTTGTCGCGTTTGAGTTCTTTACAAGTACGTACAATTACAGCTCTGATCACTTCTGATCTTTCTAGAGGTGCCTTTGGTACTGCTTTCTTGATCACAGCAACAATAACGTCACCAATATGAGCATATCGGCGATTACTAGCTCCTATGACTCGAATACACATTAATTCTCGGGCCCCGCTGTTATCTGCTACATTCAAATGGGTCTGAGGTTGAATCATTTTTTTTAATCTCTTCTTTCAATGGAACAAAGGACGAAGAAAAAAAGAAATATTGTTTGTCAAAAAAAAAAAAAAAAGGAAACCCGCAATTGTTTTTTTTATTCCCAAGACTTCTTTCCTTTGGTTCTATATTCCTATCCTGAAATAATGAATTGAGTTTTTATAGGCATTTTGGACGCCGCTATTGAAATAGCCTTTCTTGCTATATTTTCGGCTACTCCGCTCATTTCATAAAGTATTCTGCCCGGTTTAACGACAGCTACCCAATACTCGGGAGATCCTTTCCCCGAACCCATACGTGTTTCTGTAGATCTTACCGTAACTGGTTTGTCTGGAAATATACGTACCCATATTTTTCCACCACGGCGTACATTTCGTGTCATTGCGCGGCGCCCCGCTTCTATTTGTCTAGATGTAATCCAAGCGGGTTCAAGTGCTTGAAGAGCATATCTACCGAAACAAATGCGATTACCTCGATAAGATATTCCTTTCATTCTTCCTCTATGTTGGTTACGAAATCTGGTTCTTTTTGGGTTATAGTTGATGGTTGTTTATTAATTCCATCTCTACTACAGAACTGGACATGAGAGTTTCTTCTCATCCAGCTCCTCGCGAAAAAAATGACTAAAAAATATTTTATTTTATTCTTAAGATATATAGGTAGTTACTGAATAATAGATTGAATCCTGGGATTCTTTGCTTTGAGATTTTATCTGATCTATTTGAGATTTTATCTGATCTATTATAAATTTGTATATCTTGTTTGGATATATATTGGATATATATATAAGTAATTAAACATGGATTCTATTTATAGATAATGTCTTATCTTGTTTTTGTTATAATGTTATAACGAATCTTTATTTTGTTTTGTCTTTTTTTATCATATTCATCTCGGATCGACAAAAATTTAACAATCAAATAAAATGAAAATAAAATTTTTAAAATGAAAATAAAAAAAAAAAATGAAAATAAAATTTTTAAAATGAAAATAAAATTTTCGCGGGCGAATATTTACTCTTTCAATATCTATTTCAGTTGTCGGGTTAACTCATGACCTCTCAGAATCAGAACAGAATAAAAAGAAATGAAGTGGTCTCTGGTTTGTTCCGCCATCCTACCCGATAAATCATTAGGATTCGTTTTCAATAGAATCCTCTGCATTCACGGGTTCCGTCGTCCCCATCGCTTCTCGATTAATGCTTAGGTCTGAATTCTCCAATGGAGCCTTAATTTAATATTTAATAAAAATTTAATATTTAATAAAAATAAAAATTTAATATTTAATAAATAATATTTAATAAAAAAATTTGTTAATTTGTTCTTTAGTCAACCTTCTCAGTCTTTATTGACTTAAGGCTCTTGATTTTTTCTTCGATGAACAGATATTCATCTAATTATTGATGAATCTCTATTGATGCTCTATTACATTGCTCTTTATGAGATGCTTCGTAGACCTTACATATTGGAATCATATATCATTTCATTTCTATTTCTTTTTCTCTCTTTCTCTCATCCTTCTATTTATCCACATACTTTTTTATTTTGCTTCACAATTTAGATATATTCATAATCAGATTGGTTTTTTTTTACTTAACTTAATGCAAAAAAAAAGATTTCAGTTGCTATAATGATATGACCAATATATCATATCTTGACTGATTCTTTGGATCCAGATAATCCGAAGCGATGAGTTGGTTATTAGTGCTATAGTTATTAACTTATACTGTGGTTCGCCCATTTTTTTTTTTGAATCCTAAGCCTAAAAACCCAACGAGTCGCACACTAAGCATAGCAATTATATCAAATGATCAATCAAATTTTTATTTAACCTTATAGAATATAGAATTTAGAACTGCTCATTTTTTTATTGAACATAAAAAAATGAAAGAATTTGTCATTTTTTGTTCTATCGCAGAATAGAACGTAAAGACAAGTAGAGTCTTATTCTTATTATTCTTCATCTATAAATATCTATAAATATCCAAATTTTGATTCCTAATACCCCATAGATAGTTC